>NC_092706.1:27609780-27702280 GCF_964275005.1 Diadema setosum
CGAAACTATTCTCTCTTGTTCGCGATCGATTACATTGTTCATCTTTTTCGTTCCACATTCTCTCTGTGGGTCATTTAGAGTAATCAGCACCGCTCGTACAGAAGAAGAATTATTTTCAGGGAGAATGGTCATCTACCGTCCAAATTAAATTTGTTTGTTTCTTCTTTGTCTTACCTTGATTTTCAAAAGAAATTGAAGTTCATTATTGTTCATGTCTACAACAACATTGCTATGTTCAAAGAAATGTTGACAAGGAGTAACATCGATTGGTCGGGGTTGAATTTCTTTGCACGACATAACATGATTCAAGATTCAAGATTCAAATTTACTTTCACTTTCATCAAATAAACGAAGAAATTACATACAATATGTATATGCAGAGGACATTTGTAATATTTGCGGAATGTGATTTAACAAAGTACATATGAAAATGAGAAATATATGAAAAAAAACACACAATTACATCTTTTTTTATTATATACAGAAAGCATGTAAAACAAGTTAACTATAATAAGGATAAAAACATGACTGATACCAATGACAACTAATTATAATCGTTTAAGTTGCCAACATAAATAAGAACATGACATCTAAGGTAGCAGTAGAAAAGGTAGCGAATAACAGCAAGCAAGTTGGTCATGATGTTTTTCATGAATACAGAGAAAAAAAACAACAACCGATATTAACAACAATCATGGTAACAGCAATAGTAATAAGATTAAAGTTGGTATGAGGGGATGATATCTGTGCTGTCTGATCAGTATTTCCTTCCCTTTTCGTTTACTTTATCAATACAGAATTTTGCGAAAACCATTTTTACCTACTATCAAATACTACCCTAGAGCCAGTTGGTCCATCGTGACCTGATTACTAATGCCAAAGTTGGAGATAATTGCTGATCATTGAAAAGTGTATCTAGTTATGAAACCTAGTCATTTTTTTCTCGAAATGACTTTGTTCTTTTGCATCCTTGGGGTAGATTCTGCGTCAACATGGTGAAGAAACAGTACGAGCAAGACAACGTGTTGAGTATCATCACCGAATGAACATCGATTGACCAGTTTAAGCATGAAGACTCGTTACGCCTTCGTACCCGCCCGAAGACTCGCCGGACAAGATTTTGCTTTAGCTTTTGTCCTTTCTCCTTTCCAAGAGAATTCGAGCGGCATTTCTCTAAAAGAGAAAATACAAATGAGGGTGATGGTTTCGATCGATCACATTGTGTTCGAATGAATAGCCTGTCTACAGTACTCCTTTCAGAACGGACGCATTTTGAGAAGGGAAAGGAGGGGCTTGAGCAGTTCGTGGGGTAAGCGGACTTAGTTCTCTTTTATCGTCTTATTAAGCAATCGATAAGTTATCTTACCTACGTTTATACCTCCCATCAACAACGCGAGGCGAGTTTGCAATTTGGTCGAATATAGCAATCTGAAGAAAACGTACATCAGTTGCTTCAAAGATCACATTCGGTCGAAAAATGAGTCTAAAGAGAGTTTTATGAACCTGGCATGCCAAGTAAAAGGTAACCCCAACAAAATGGTTGCCTCTTATTAAAGTAGCCACCTGTTCACATACTGGATTTTTTTTTTAATCCAAACAAGTCATCTGTGGCTAAACTGCGGCTTTAATGCTCAAATATAATTCTCCGTAATTTAGTCCTATAGATGCAGGGACTTGTAAAGCATGGGCACATTGATTTGAATCATGATGTTAGATACTATTAGTTGAAAAGATTGTGTAGTGTTGGTTGAGGTGAGGATTCAGCTTTCAACTTTTTGCGAGACACCTGGAAGCCACTTTATGAAATGTTAAAGAGAATAATACTAAGAGGAATTCAGAGTTTACTTGATGAAAACTGGATTTGAAATGGCTGAGATATCTTAAAACAAAGTAAAACAAAGCGATCCTAATAAAAGGTGGGCTCCATCTCTTATCAGGATCGATTTGTTTTAGATATCTCAGCTATTTTGAAACCAATTTTCATTAAAATAAACTTTGAATTCTTCCTAGAATTTTATGCTCTTTCATATTTCACAAGAGGTTTCTCGTTATCTAAAAATTATCATCAAAAGAAGTTTGAAACCTGAAGTCCCATCCCTTTAACAAAGGGAAACAGACTCCATTCAGGTTTTTTCATCTAATCTGGTAGTATATGTGTACCCGTGGGTTTCTCGCGGGATGACATCCGAAGAGTCTTATATCAAACATTGACTGTAAATGGTGGCTAAATCGCACTGCTTTAAAGTATGTCTGCATTGTGTTCTTTTTTTCTTTTTTTCTTTTTTGACGTCACCATCGCAATCAACAATTTGCCCCGGCTAGATGAAATTTTAACGGCGCCACATTTTGCTGGTTATGCACGTTGTCCTGCTCTGCACGCGCATCTCATTCCTCTTCCAACGCACTCTCGTATTTCGCCGCCATCCATATTCATGAGGCGCGGAAGCTGGGAGTGAGTTGAGTCATGGTCAGCCTCGCCGAGCCGTGGCGGAGGGAACCCGAGGGGTCGGTCGGCGTGGACGCTTTTACCGATGGGGTAATGTACGTCGTACGTGAGAAGGGTGCGCGGTGATCCTCACCGCATCCCTCAAAAACCAGCGGGCTCTGCGGCCACTATGATGCCTTTATCTCCCAATTAAATGACCACGCATGATTTATGCCGAAGATATGCGCTTCCACTCCGGTGCATATCTTTGATTGAGGCATACCTTTTTTTGTCTAGTAAGTGATTAAATGCTAGGCGATATTAGAGCTTAAATAAAAAAAAAAAAAAAAAAAACGGGGAGGGGGACTCATTCTTGATTATATAATTGCTTCTCCAGTCCACTAATTGATGGCTGATGTCGATCTATCGACTTCCTATCAATTTTGTGTTTACTTCTGTAAACTAAATCTTATTTCAAACCTTGGTGGTTAGCGACGAGAAAATATACTGTGTATACATGATAATAATGCAATAAAGTGTAGTGATGGACACATAAATGACGCGTGATGACGCAAGGATGTCAAATGAAGTAAGAAAGAGCGAGACAGCGAGAAACAGTGGGAGAGAGGGAGAGAGAAGGAGGGAAAGAGAGGGAGGAAATGTAAGGTGAATTCCGAGACGTGTGTCACTTAGTAATCTGGACCCGGTCTCTGCCATCTGAACGTGTGGTTGAATATAGATAATGGCATGTTCCCGAAGTAAACCGGGGAATTCGTGGTCTCTTGGGGTATGGTTAAGGGAGGAAGAGTGGGGAGGGGGGGGGGGGGGGGGAATTGGTGGGTAGACAAAAAATATCTCGGTAAAAGTAGGTCGAGAAGAAAAGACTTGCTTTGCTCCTAAGTGACACTACAGCACAGTTTTTCCCGAGAAGCTCTGGTTTTTTACCAGCGAAGATTGCCTCGATTCCGTGGTTTATCTGATACATTTGAGGTTTTCAAAGCTTTTGCCGAGAAGCCCTGGTTATTCATATTACCTGCGAAGATTACTTTGAATTTGTGGTTCATCCTATATGTGTTTCTGGTTTTCAAAGCAGACAATTACAAAAGTTTTTGCAACCTTGAACTTGTAGTCTCATGATCTGATACTCGACCACTTACATAAATTATCAATTTTCCCTTATACAACCAGATAAAATAAATGAATATAAACCAAGACATTAGCAGATAAAGAAAATCCGATTACTATGCGATCATTGATACATTATTCTAACCGAACACATCAGTACTGTCATTTGCACGCAGGCTTGTCTCGTAAGGATGGTTATAAAAGAATTAAGTTTATAAACAAACACGACACTGCGGTTTACACACAATAATGCCCAATTTGTGCTGTACTGTCTTTTGACTCATTCCGATGCATCGTTGGACATATAACATATTACTCATAAATCTTTTCTTGACATTTGAATTATGATACTACATCTCACACCGATCGACGATGTATGCCCACTTGAATTCCTAATATATCAACTCCTACTCACAATAATTTTGACAGGTTAAATCTTTAGATCTTAGATCCGAAGTGTTGGGTTGCTTCCTTTCTTCTTTATTAAAAAAAAAGAAAAGAAAGATGCATTCAAGAACAGAGATGCTAATAGTACCGGCGCGATTTACCGGAATGATATTTGTAACTGCAAAACAACCTATGTGCCGTTATAGACGACTCAACATGTTTACGCATAACACTTTACAGTAAGACAAAATGTCAAACTGTAACGTTACCTGGGGGTGCGCTGCAGCCTGCAGAAATCATAATGTGAGACGATTTCTCCCTACGTCACTTTCTCATTTATTTTACTCTCTGTTGTTTATGATGAGTACTAAACATCCATGTATCAAGATTCGCATGCTAGAGTGCAGCTTTATTGACTATGTAGGCCTAATAACTTCTCAAGGGAATTAGTGAACTAATCTTCATTTCCTTTAACGGGTTTGCAATGGAAAATGCACGAAAGAAGATGAGCTCCATTTACAAGAACACTAACACACAAACACACACACATACACGCAAGCACATGCACACCCATAGACACTCACACGCACACACACACACACACACACACACACACACACACACTCACGCATACATTCAAATACACAAAGACTGCACCTGCTCTGGCACTGAATCGGTGAAAGTGAAGGGGAGGTTATCAACCTCTGGGAAGTACGAATTAAACTGCTGTGAATAGTGACGAGTTAACTTCCAGAGCGCAACGCCCTCGTAACACAGACACGAAAGATAAATTCCACTCAGAGCCAGCTTTTATCTTTAATACGAGCACTTGATTTCCAAGGACTAAGCAAGTTAAAGCCGTCTTATCCTATCGGAAGAAAGTAATGTGCAGAGGCTGCTGCGCTTTCCCTTAAAAATAGCACACATCTCATCATATGTGAAAAAAAAAGTAATAAGTAAAAGGTAGAAATCAAGTTTGAATCGAATTGAGATGATCACGTAATATATTATATTTGACGTATTAGTTAAGAGATATCCCAGGTGACTGTCGGGAGGAACGTTATCATTTCGCATGCTGAGAGAATCAGACGCGACATTTCTTTCGACAAAACAGTATACCGTTCATTCCGAGTACAGCAATCAACAAAAAAAAAAAAAAAATGAAAACCATCAAAGCAATATCACAAGTAGTAAATTCATAAGTTTTGGCCAGATGTAAATACAATAATTAGTCATATTTGTGATCATGTCATTTCATTTGAATCCATTCTTTGGAGTATTTGCCTACACTCGTATCATATTCAATTTTGAAAAAAAAAATAATGAAATGACCACAGAAAGAGACCACTGTCTAACCTAGGTACTGTCTGAATCATGTGGTACAGTAAATCAGCAGATCAGTGTACCTCATTTTGGGTGACCGAACAGTGCTTATATCTTTGATTTTCTGGGTTTTCTTTTTCAATTTCTTTTTTCTATTTTACTGACGGCACACTCAAAGGATTCTTGAAATACCATATTTCCGTTGAAAGAAGAAAAGAATCATCACATTGGCGGCAATATAACATAACCTTACGAAATAACATTACGCCTGTGCTTATTGTTCGGCGTTTCCCCTCAGATCGGATGGAATGTGGAAAGCTGAACATTAGATCTGCTTGACCGGAGCGTCACCCAAACTCTCCGCCCATAATACAGAGGGTGGAGGAAAGGGGATGCTTTTCAGATAATATTAGCGTTGTGCATCGCATTCCTTAGGATTCGGAAAGAGAGGAATCTGCCCATCCTTATTCCCGTTTTCGTTCCCTTCCCCTTGTCCAGACCTCCCCCCCCCCGTGGCCCCTAATCTGCATACTAAATCAGTGTACTTTGTAGCTGATGCGTGACATTTTATTAATTAACTTGCTTGCCTCTTGTCAGACCAGTTAGTAATCGGATTTTATGATAATAAAACAAAATGACAAGCGCCGATTGCGCTCATCAGTTTGCGCTGGTCATCAGTTAAGATTAATGTTCATGAACAACCTGTCTCATGTGTGCGCTGTGCTTCTGTGTTTGTGTGGGTGTGTATTTTACAGACATAGTGAGCTGACGTTGCCAGGAGATCTATGTGGTATTAATTGCATGATTGCTTGATATATCTGCCTGACTTACCGGCCAGTGGCAGATTTAAGCTCCAAGGCCAGTCATTCACAAGCTCAACGCACTCGTACACTAACCTATAAATCAACATCAGTGACTACAAATGAACTACGTATACTGTTCTCATGAGCATCTGTCCGAGTAACGTCGAATTACGGACCACACACTTCCATGGATTTCAACCATGAAGTTATGAGCTGAATAAAAAAATAAGTAAATAAATATGTAATGAAACTGTCAAAAAAATCACAACCATTTATGTCTTCTTGAGTGCAATCTCAGGGTGAATAATAAGATGGGAAATTTGTTTTTACAGTGATATCATCAAATCCTTGTATATAATTATTGTTCAGTGAAAATATAATCTAAGACGGAATGAGAAATTAAATCTATTCTGAAAGATAAAATAGGCCTACATGACATGAATAAAAAAAGAAGAAGAACAATAGGAATAAGAGAGTAATTATGCGAGAGTTCGAGGGAAGGGGGAGAGTGAGTTGGTCAGAGACGGAGAGAGTGGGAGGGGATAGATTAATCAGAAGATTGATCGTGTACTAGTGCATGACTGTATAACGAAATATACTCAGCCTCCTTCCATTCACCATTTTCTTCTCTGAACAAAACAACTACTGTAACAACTCAACGTTTAATTAGTGAAATGCGTTTGGATGACCAAGATATTCAAGGCATGCGAGATTTAAGACACGATAGATTAAAGGTATACAACGATAGAATTGTCCTTAATTTGTTGCGAAAAGAAATAGCCATATGTCGATCCCAAACAGTGAGTGTGTGGGTAATGTATGTGATGCATGCGTGCGAGCATGTGAGTGATAGGTTTTGAATGGGGTTGTTTGTGGGCCTTATAGTGAAGGTCACCACATCATCATAGGCAGCGCATTCTGTAAACACATGTAGCCACCTGCTCAAGAGAGGTTTAAACACTCGATCGGCCATCAACGGGAGGTCGCACACACACACACAACGGGATGAAGGACGGAGTGATAGCCAGCTAGCTATGTTAGATATGAACGTATTAGACGGCGCATAATATGAGTGCATGCATGAACACAAGGACATGACATGCATATATAGCGTTGGGTTTTTACTTGTAGTAGATATTCACCGACTCTAATACAGCCCACAAACGTCTTATCATGCTTTTTTTTTTCGGTCGTGCTTTCTTTTGATAATTCGCACATCATTGAAGACCATCAGCTTTATATGCTCACGCATATCAAACTTTATTACGGCAACCATAAACGTGCGTTGCACGAGTCGACCACCAAAAGTACTGCGTGACATTTCCCCTGCTGTTTTTGTTCTCTCTTTTTTTTCAGTGTTTCCATATTCACGAAGACTGACGAAATTACTCTTTTGCACAAGTTTATATCTCTCATGCACTCTTTAATTTGGTCGTATACGTTTCGCATTCATGACTATACCCTCATGCAACGGCATTGCGAGATGATTTTCCTAGGGGTCCATCAGTGGAGTTATGATGGTGTGATTAGCGGCAGAAGAAGGGGGAGAGGGGCTTTTTGGACACCGACGATAATGCCAAATTCACGCCAAGCACTGAACGAGTCAATGTACCGGAAACGTTATTAGGAAATGGCTTTATGAGAACTAGAGATAGAGGAGGGACAGAAGAGTCGAATTTCACGAGAACGAGAGAGGTGGAGAGAGAGAGAGGCATATACATGAGTGAGGGTGGATAGGATTGTAGAGAGTAGGAAAACAAGTTAGCCAAAAGGACATTTGAGAACAACAAAATTATTTATGTTATATGAGAGTGAGAGAATGGGGGAGGGAGACAAGAGAGAGATAGCTAAATAAACTTCGGGGAAATAAAAACGCAGAAGGCATATAAATAGGTAGAATGTGCGCGTTTGTGTCTGAATGTGTTTTTGTTCGCGTATGTGTCTAGGAGACAGAAATAGAGAACGATAGAGAAAGATATAGGGAGAGAGAGAGAAAAATATATATAGAGAGAGAAAGCGATAGGGAGAGAAATATATAGAGAAAGAGATATATAGAGAGAAAGATATATATAGAGAAAGAGATATAGGGAGAGAGAAATATAAAGAAAGAGATAGGAAGAGAGAAAGGGAGAGGGAAAGATGGATTATTTCGAGAGAAAAAGAGACATGAGAGAGAAAGAGGCAATAATAGGAAAGAGAAATTTCAAAGAGGGGAACAATTATCACGGTGAGATCGACATTCCTTCTTTTTAGTTCATCATCCGTTTGTCGTAAGAAATAAATTCCTGCGTAGCCATTCACTCTGGGGGTTTTTTCCTTACAAGATAGGATGTTTACAGGAGTAAAATCACTCAAAGCAGGGATTATGTCAACAAAAAGAGAATTACAAGCAACAAAAAGAAAGAAAAAAAAAGAAAAAAAAAACAAAACTGGTGCATAGGTACTCTTTACATTCGATGCCATGGACGTTATTCCAGATCAAGGAGCTGTTTGTTTGTTTGTTTGTTTGTCTGTTTGTTGCCTTTCAGCTCTATTCCGGTGGGCGTTTGTTGTTGTTGTTGTTGTTGTTCTGTTTTCTTCTTTTCATTTCTTAAGTAGTGAAGGCTAAACACAACACCTCTGTTAAAATCCGTTTAAGCATCGATATCCCCGCCTTTAACGTAAAGATAGGATTTACATTATACTGTGATAAGCTACGGATGAGGAAGGTGAAATAATCACAGTTAAGATGATCACCTTCAACATTATGTTACCATGAAGGGCTCTTTATAATTTCTCTCTTCTATAGTGAGCGTTAAATAAAGCAGCTGAGTATCACTACGAGCTGAATGACTTTCTGGTGTTAACCGATCCATATCGAGATTCGAAAATGGAGAGAGGAGCTCATTTTTACATATGTGAAAACGTGAAACAAAACACATGTTCCGAAAATAGGGTTTTACTTTTCCGCGAATCATTCACGTCAAAACACTTCAAGTTTTCCCATCTTCCGATGTTTGAAGTGAAGAATATAAAGTAAATAGTAGCAACAATAGTAATAAAAACAACAACAATAATGGTAGTAGTAGTATTGGCGATAATAATGATAATGATAAGAATAATGACAACAATAAAAACGGCAACAACAACAAGAACAAGAACAACAACAACAAAATACCCGTATGCCTTAAAATAGTGTAAGGCTAATGTTGTTTGTGACAAAGAGTTCCCATTTTCGGGACACGTCTTATCTCCGTCCAATGCCAGACCGTATGGAGAGCTCATGACACGATTTTTTTTTTCTGTCCAGTCAGTAAACTCTTTGAGCCATGAAAAAAAAAAAAAATATTATAAGATAGGTAAAAATAAAACATACAGAAGAAGCAGAAGAAGAGGAAGGAGGAGGAGGAGGAGGAAGAGGAGGAGAAGAAGCCCTGCTGAGTAAACATTCTGGCAGCTAGCTCTTGAAAGGGATTACTGAACCCCTTTTTGTGCATCTAGAGATGCTGAGGAATTATTTTGACGGAACATTAAACATTGGGAAAACCTTGCAGATAAGAATTACATGAAAAGGGAGGGCCCTTCACTTAATAAGGCATTACTACTGCCTGCTTGGAATGTAACAAGAGGCTCTGATTTTTTTTTTCCTTTTTCTTCTTCTGCTTTGTGAAATGGTCATACCGGCTTGCGCAAACCAAAACAAGCTGCTGGGATTGTGGCGACGGGAGATATAAAGAAGGGGGTAATCGACGTTGGATTGTTCAGGTCCTAAAACGGATGGAGCAACGTCTGTGGAACGATGGTTAAGAATGATGGCCAAAAAAAAAAAAGAGGAAAAGAAAAGAGGAAAATAGTGTGAGAAGGCTTATGCTGCGCAAACAGTACCCTTTTCATAGGCATGATTAATGTGAGAAGTACAAGTATTTGCCTCGGGTGTCCGGCAAACAGGATCTGTGTGCATAAAGCACATACACCTCTCGACCCATACATGCCATTTCTTTTTTTCCTTTTTTTTGGGGGGGGGGGCGGTCTGTCATTCTCAGCGAAGAGCCGTTTACATGAGGAACACCCACGCTGTATACACTGACATGAGTGTACGTCTTTGGTATTACACCGTCCAATAAAAGATGACACCCTCATACCGAGTCTTCCCCCACCTCATCATCATGAAATTATGTATCAGCGAAAAAAAAAAAAAGTTAAAGGGAAGCATTGCACTGATGTCAAAATGTGATTAAGAATGAAGTAGAAAAATATCCCGCTCTCATTGGCCGAAATCCTCCAGTGAATTTATATACAATAGGAATATAAACATATATCTAAGGTCCATGAATAGCATTAAAATATATTGATGTAAATGCCTATATCTGACGAAAATGTTTGTGTCATGACAAAAATTAGTACACACATACATAGTAATTATGTACATTATTCCGCATTCAGTCTGAAGGAATTGCAGAAAGTTCTCTGTGGAACTGCAGTGAATTCTACAACATAATAAACGAAAAGGAAGGGAAAAAGAAACCGGTAAAAACTAGAACAAAATGACAGGAAAATAATGTCTTCATCTTTTTGAGGGTTCATATCTGTCTGGGAGACATATAATTATTGTTCCAATAACTGACATTCAATTTCGATTTTCTTGGAGTGTGAAGGCGTACATCAAGCATTTCACATCTCACAAAGGAAAACAGAGAATTCGAATTTAGAAGTTACTGGGAGAGGAAACCGAGGGGAGAAGAAAATTCAACAGTGATTGAGGAAAACACAAAACTGCTCTTCTTTTCTTTCTTAAATTATTGCCTTTTTTCTCTCGTTCAAGGAGAAGACCTTTTCCTTTTCCTTGCCAAGAATTCAGGTACTTCACCACTGACAGAGTGCTTGAAACTCATCTTCAACTCATCAATGGTCTCATGGTAATTTCATGTATATTCAATCTCCCCCCCCCCCAAAAAAAAAGCAACAACAACAAACTATCATTGACTACTTGTCAGTTGCGTGTCTTCTTATATGAATGGTACCTACTCTTCCTTCTTCTCTGTCTTCTTAGATAATTTCATTTCTTTTCTTTTTTTTTGTGTTCGCATGTAGGCATGTTAAAAACATTTTTCTCTCCTCCTCGACCCATATTTTTGCAGTGCCTGTGGTATTTATCTTTTCTGCCGACATGATTGTTCGTGAACGAGCCAGATAAGGGTCATCGAGGGCGACATGGAGACTGGAGTCCGTTTACAAACCAAAGTGTAAGGGGTGTGCGCTGCACGCAGCTCATGTCATGTCGACGTGATTGCCGCTAACAATTGCAACATCTTGTGGATACTGCAGACGCCAATAAATTAGAAATGAAGAAGTATCAACTGCATCGAAGCCGACGTGAGAGCTGAGGCAGAAAATATTCTTTTTTTTTTCTTGACGCTCGGGATATTCATTTTAAGATCTTGCTGCCATGACACGCAAGCGTGATTAATTGTCAAGTGATTTTATTAGAGACTGAAGATCTAATTGCGATTGCTCTCATTTTCACTTTTGTTTGAAGATCATTTCGTCTTTTTAAACAACATTAACAACACTACCACAAATCTAGCAATATCTATATTTTTTATGTATTTATTCATATACAAAATACGTCACCACTGAAATTTCATATATTCAGAACGCACCTAGAATACGTTCTACAATGTGACTACACATTGTTTCATGGCTCGATTACTTGTGTTATACTAGGCTGCATGATCGCCATATCATTCTTTTCCCGTGCAGCATATAAAGACAACGAACCCCAACGATTATCAAAACATGTTATGGACATTTTACAACTTGCTTCATAAATAATGCAATTGTAACACTAAATCAGCTTGTTAAACTATAATTGTGACCGTGCACCTCAAAACGAACATAAAGTCGCACACACTGATTTTGCGTGAGGACTGAAAATAAGTAAAATGGGTCAACCAAGCCGAATTTGACTTTTTCACATGTTTTGAACGAGCGGGTCTTCTTTTATATTATGCTAAAATTTGGTATCATAAAACGGGCTGGAAAGTGTTTTTTTTTTAGCAGTTTATATGGAACATTTTTGGTAGAATAGTGTGATTAGGTGTGTCTTTAGAATCCCTTTTTCATTTCTGGAAAACCTTGACCATACTCTTCACTTTCAACTCTAATAACTTTCGAAAGGATAGTGCTATTGCTTTGAAAGTTGGCATCAATTGAGGACAGAATGTGTTAATAAGGCATGTTTGATTTCAGTTTAATCTGATGATCCCTTCATTGTTGTTACTCTGGTGGTTTACTTCCTGTTTTTTGTCCCATTCATCGCACAGCCAGCACGGTTTGGTAAAGATTAAGCACTTGAATAGACACTGTACTTCAGAGCCTCTTTTCTCAGTTCACACTTTTCCTGAGTTTGTGCTTTCTTCCCAATATTTAGATAGGTTAGGAGAGTCCATTTGATTTGACTTATACATCATTTTAAAGCTTAAAGTCTGCTCTTTCAGAATATGGTCTCAACTAAAAATTCATGTCTGGCGACTTTTTGTTTGTTTTGAGGTGCAAGGTCACAATTATACAGTAGTGTGCGGCGCTGTATATTGATGTCCTGTGCGGTGAATGCACAGTTTGTAAAAAGAGTTATGCTGGTTATTTCTCATCGCAATGATCAGATGCAACCAAATTCAACTCATGGCCGAAGGTGGAATAAAAATAGACAGAGAGACAATATACTGATACTAACAAATTGATTCAATCTGATGTAAGTGTATCAGTGATTTGAAGATAAGCATTCTTCCTTTTACAGTGCAATCACCCAAAAAAGAATGCAACAACAGAAACAAACAACAAAGTGGCAATCTTGCTCTTCTCTGAAGCACAGACATACTGGTTTTAATAGATCCTATAATTGTCCTACAGTCATCCCTGGTTCAAAAAGTTAATAGCCAGATTGTCTCCCAGCACGCGAGGAATTTCCTGTCGGCTGTCGTTTTCACGCATACTCGCACATTTTCAATTGAGCACCAGGAACAAGAAGACAATAATAAACAAACACAGACATGCGAATACCGCGTTCTTACACAAACAAACAAATATCATAAGATTTCAGATAGGAAACTTTTTTAAAGTCATTTGCTGTAGAAAAAATAAATAAATAAAAGGCAAACAAAGAAAGAAAGAAGACAGGATATGTCAATCAGATTTGGAGGTCGCAAACGTCATGCATACCCTGGCAACTCTGTCGCACGTCAGAATTAAGGACAGTTATTGATTTTGAACATAGCAAAGCAAGGGAACCTGATTTCGACCACATTATGTGGGACTTTAATTGGAAAACGCGAGGAAAGTAGCGCTGCAAACTCGAAGTAGAGGAAAAAAAGAAGGGGAAGAAGAAGAAGAACTAATAACGTCCATGCCACGGTGTTTTCCTCCACACGTTTGCTCCGTTGATCACATTGCTTTCGTGCTAGACCTGATATTTCGGCTGTGTTTGGACAACGCGCCACTGCGTGTACAGTTTGCCCCACACGCTTATGGCCCCCCGTAGTCCCACGCATGTATTTTACTGCTGATGGCGTTTCTATCACATTTCGTCCTGCCTACTCTTGCGCCCATCGGCAATGCACATGTAATAACTGTCAACAGTAGCACTGTGCCAGGGTCGTCAAGGCTGCTCGTACATCGCACATCTTCCCTGCGGAATATTCTCTCCTTTTTCCCGTATTTGTTTACTCTTTTCCCTCCCTCTCTCTCTTTCTCCTTTTCAACCCCCATCGTCCCTCCGTACTCCCTCCCTTCCCACACATATATTTTATATTATATTTCTGTCATACGGAGGAATTCAAGTACTAGACCCCTCGGGGCAGGAGGACGAGAACGCATGAACATCTCGAGCCACAAGTCTGGGGGAGTGTTTCCCTGGCGAAAGGCCACCACCCTATCGGTGTTGTTATTGGGTCCAACCCCCGCCAGCTGCGCTCCTAATCACTTACCGGGTGGCTGCCAAAATAACTCCCGTTTGCGTATTCAAAACATAGCGCAGAATCTGCATATTCCCAACACAAGGAGGAGATGTAATTAGCGTTCCGGTTCGACAAGTGGAACGGTGAGTTTGGGAAGGGTAGGAACATACCGACACTATCTACGGTAGCTTTCATGACTTCGGAGATGATTATGGAGAGCATTCGTGAATACAAGTTAAGAGTGCAGACGAAGTTTGACATTTCGACGTGTACTCGAGGAAAAGAATTAAATTTGGTTATAAGATTGATGACCTGAATAAGGTTAAGAATCAATTATAAACAAATACACACATACGAACACACACTCACACACACACACACTTTAATGTAGATAGATATTGATAAGATTGTGTGTGTGTGTGTGTGTACATAATCATGTATATTTTATATACATAATATAATTATGCATAATATCATGTAATATAACATAATATCGTCCACGCCAAGCTGCTTGCTTTGATGCTTATAAGCACTTCCGAACGGGTAGAAATATTAATAATAATAAGTTTCTGCTGCATTTACTAACAATTAATTTAGATACAGTTATCTGCATGGTGTAATTATGTTAACATCTCACCATCTTGCAATCAATTACAGATTAAAATCCTACACAAACACAGACACAACCAAACACTCTCAAAAACTGAATGTAAAACAACACCAACGACGCTCGAAATATATTTTTAGGCAAAAATGGGTTATTTACCACAGAGAATGCACTGTAACGTGGTCGGCAGGTGCTTGGTAACGTGAAACTTTTATTGACTTAAAATCGAACATGTTTTCGTCAGAGTAAAGCGGGGGGGGGGGGTTGTCGGGCTTTGCATGAGATATTAGCTGCTGTACGGTGAGAGATGGAGCGGGATGGTATGCGCATGTCAATAACTATGGAGAGGGGTACTAGGCCCTACTTCCGTCGGTTGAAAGAACAGCATGTATAATATATATATATATATATATATATATGTATATATATATATATATATATATATATATATATATATATATATGAAGGGTTTGTTTGCAAAAACCGATAAGTCCATATTTGCCAAACGGAGATATTTGCGATTAAAGGTCAAGAAAAATAAAAAGAATAATAAAAAAAATTTTCGCTTCTTTTGACCATAACTTCAAAAATGTACCTTTATATGTAGTGACCAATATATCATTTAAAAGGTATTATTTTGTACTTTATAATGACAGAGACCGTACTTCAAAATCTTCAAAAATGGACTTATCGGTTTTTGCGAACAAACTCTTCATATATATATATATATATATATATATATATATATATATATATTACATACATGCATATAAAAAGTTTTATTGAAAAATGAGCTAAGCGCCATCTTTAAACATTTCAGAGTAAGTCCATCATCAGATAGAGGAAAAAATAAATCCTCCAGTAAAGTTGTGATTAAAAATATCCTGTATCGTATTACTACGTTGTATATATTCTTTGTTTTTTACCAGCTTTAATCACAAATATCGCGACTTTGTTATGGCCTGCATATACAATAAGGATGTTCATACGCTGAATAGACACTGCATTCCTCGGTTCCGTAAAAACCCATTTCAAATCATCTTCATGGATATTTGCCTAGATAACCCGGTAGTTCACATATAATTATTACTTTTTTATTTACATCAAGTCAAATATAATTATAGATTTACATATGAATGTATGATTTGGTTTCCTAAAACAGTCGTAGCTATTCGAGCAACCGCTAGAGATCGTATTGGTAACCATAAACATTAACTATTACATTCTAAGTGTATGCATTGACTTTGGATTCCATTGGTTTCTGTCTATTGCAATCTCTGAGAGTAGATCTTTTGTATTGTTAGGTAGAGTCGATTATCGTCGGTCAGATGAGTTCCAGCATGTAGTGAATAGGCCTGCAATTAAACTGACGCAACACAGTTCTTTGTGAAAGTGCTGACGCGTGACACCGTGCCTGCAAACGCGTCAAGATGTTGATAAAACAAAACTATAGTGACGATAAAAGCTGCTTATAAGGAGAGGACAAAAGCTGCCTCCGTGCTTTTCACTCCCAGGGATTCTGCGAATATTTAAGACCAGGGTCTTTGACCGCTGGCGTTTTTTTTAAGCGTCTTCTCCAGGCCAAAAGACGGGTGAGAGAGGTTAAGACACGGGCGTCACGTCATCCGCCATTCAACACACCCCGTGTTAATGGGGATGTGATGGCCCTATCCTAGCCCCTCTTTAGAATGGGCATCGATTTGAACCACCATTTAAATGGTTGGCATTCCCCATCGATTTCGTTCCGCATGGCTTAGAGGTGGATAGCACTTCCCCCGCGAGTTCGGGTGAGCAGGACGGGTCAGCGGGTGGTCTGTCTCCAGCGTTTTACTGCACCCCTTTCCCGCCCATATCTAACCCCCCCCCCCCCCCCCATGACATCCAACAGGTACTTTTACAAGTATTCGCGCACACATTCATGATTCATCATATGTACAACTACGCACACAGACACACAATTACACATTTACACACACATATACAAGCAAATTATACAGATATTATGGCGTAGGTTCCCTCCCCTAATCGGTATAACAAGCACAGCGAGTGGTTCATTTTACTTTCAGTTCCTTCTCAGTTTATTTTGGCATTATTTTGTCAGTGAGTCATCTATCTATCTATCTATCTATCTATCTATCTATCTATCTATACTATCCATCCATCTATCTATACTATCCATCTATCTATCTATCTATCTATCTATCTATCTATCTATTTATCTACCATCTGTCATCACAAAGTATTTTGCGCCACCTTTTTCACCGCTGACGCTGGCTGATGTTGCCAAAATATATACATCAATAATTGGACATGTATTGAAAGCAAGGAAGAAAAAAATAATGAAAACAATAATTTGTTTGAAGTTTGTAAAGGGGTTCTATTAGAAAAAAAAAAAAGCTTGAGAATTTGATGAAGATGCTTGTTTCAATATGAAATGAAATGAAATGAAATGAAATGAAATGAAAAGAAATAAAATGACATGAAATGAAATGAAATGAAATGACATGACATGTCATGACATGACATGACATGAAATGACATGAAATGAAATGAAATGAAATGACATGAAATGAAATGAAATGAAATAAAATGACATGACATGACATGACATGACATGACATGAAATGACATGACATGAAATGACATGACATGAAATGACATGAAATGAAATGAATTGAAATGACATGACATGACATGAAATGACATGACATGAAATGAAATGAAATGAAATGAAATGAAATGAAATGAAATGAAATGACATGAAATGAAATGAAATGACATGACATGACATGACATGAAATGAAATGAAATGAAATGAATTGAAATGACATGACATGACATGACATGAAATGACATGAAATGAAATGAAATGAGATGAAATGAAATGAAATGAAATGAAATGAAATAAAATGAAATGAAATGAAATGAAATGAAATGACCTCACACGCCACGCACATAAAATTGAATTGAATAACTGAAACTGCACTGGTCTTGCACTCGAGACACAGTGAACAGTTCCAGCACGTTTATTTTCATATTTCACTTGACATCAAAATACATCCAAAAAAAGAATACAAACCAAGTAAGATACAAAATATGTCATACGTCGGGACATGAACAGAAAAAAGTGTGTCAGCATACACAATGTACATAAGACTATTCTCTATAACTTGTGAAATATGATGGAACCGCAAAAGCAAAGCTTGTAAACGCAGGTTCCATGAAAAAATACCGGTGTAAATTTTCTATGCAATCAATGGAGATAGGACACAAAGTAATAATGACGAAAGATTATGAAAGCTAAAATATCAAAGTACAAAGGGAAAAAGAAATAAGAGAATAAAAAGAAAAAGTGAAAAAACAAAACAAAAAACAAGGACCCAAAGAATAAGAACTAAATGAAAATATGGCATATATAATTAGGTACACAAGTATATACGTGCACATTATCTATAATCAACTTCATAATGAGTTCAAAATGTTAATACAAATACGGGTGCAGTGATTATATAACGGGAGCATAAACCAGAAATATACATTGAACGAGGATACTGCGCATATAACATATTGAAATATTCTAATCAGACTGATTATATTCATTTATTAACATTAATTTCAATTTTTGTTTAAATGTAAACATACTAGAACAATTGATTAAATCGGCGGGAAGATCATTCCAGAATTTAGGTCCGGTAAAAACAATTGTTTTTTGAGCAAGGAGTGTGCGAGTACGTGGAAGGTGAAATGATTCTCTTTGTCTTGTGGGGTAAGCATGGACGATATAGTTTTTCTGAAACATATGAGTAAATACGTCAGGCAAGCCGTTTGCTGATAACTGAAACATAAATGTACCTAAGTTGTATAAAAACAAGTCAGCAACCTTAAGGAGTCTGTTTTCAAAGAAGAAATAATTCGTGTGACAATAATAATCGGCTAGATTTATTGAACGAATAGCCCGTTTTTGTAGTTTGAAAATTTTATCAATGTATAATTTGGCACAGTTTCCCCAGGCAAGTATTCCGTAACAGAGGTAGGGTAAAATGAGCGTTGAATATAAGTTTTTCAAAATATACTTTGGGAAAAAATGTTTTAGCTTATTTAAAATCCCAGTATTTCTCGAAAGCATTTTAGATAAATAATTCATGTGATATTTCCATGTTAATTCATGGTCAATATAAAGACCTAAAAACTTAAACGATTCAACTTGAATCAAACTATTATTATTCATTTTTATATCGCCAGGCAAATGGATCACAGAATTACTAAATAACATATAAACAGTTTTGTTTATATTAAGAGACAACTTGTTAGCTTGGATCCACATTTGAACCGACTTTAATTCTCTGTTCACTACATCTAAAAGGGTTGTTGGGTTTCGATGGGAAAAAAAGATATTACAATCATCGGCAAAAAGAAGAAAAGATAAAACATTAGATGAATTTTTGAAATCGTTTATATAAAGAATAAACAAAAGTGGGCCTAAAAGGGATCCTTGAGGGACCCCACAAGATAGTGTTTTTAAGTTGGAACTGAAGCCGTTGATATTTACAAACTGTTTCCTGTTAGTTAGGTAGCTCCTGAACCAGTCCAAGGCCTTTCCACGTATCCCATAGTGCGAGAGTTTGTATAGCAAAATACCGTGATCGATAGTGTCAAAGGCCCTGGACAGGTCCAGGAATATACCAACAGTATGTGACGAGTCGTCAATAGCGTGGGCTACTTTATCGATAAAAGCAAGCACAGCATGAGTAGTAGAGTGTTTTTTCCTAAATCCAAATTGAGACTCACAAAAAATATTGCATTCGTTTAGGAACTTAATTACACGAGAATATATCAACTGTTCAAGAATCTTAGACATCGCCGTCAAAAGAGAAATTGGACGATAATTACTTACATCTTGCTTGTTACCTTTTTTATAAATCGGAACAACTTTAGCAATTTTCATTTGACTAGGCACTACGCCAGTAACAAGGGACAGATTAAATATATATGTTAAAGGAGACAATATTGCCGATATAATATTTTTCAGTAAAAAATTTGTAATACCATCATGTCCAGCACTCTTTTTTGCTTTCAACTTCAGAACTACATCCCTCACCTCGTATTCTTGGATGGGAGTAAAAAACACAGATTGAGGATTTGGATCAGTTAGAAAATAATGAAATTCTTTATCTGTTATTGGGATATTACTAGCAAGACTGGGGCCTAAATCAACAAAAAAATCATTAAACGCATTAGCAACATGTACCGGATTTTGGATCGAGATACCATGCTGAGATATTTCCTTCACTTGTTCCGATTTATCTGTAACTCTGAGAACTTCATTAATCACCTTCCACGTACTCTTGGTATCATTTTTGTAAAGGTCAAACTGCCTCGTGAAATACCTCCTCTTAGCAAATCTCAAAGTTGTTGTAAGAATATTACGATAACATGCATATTTACCTTTCGTATTTTCATTCGGATTCCTCTTATATTTACAAAATAAATTATTCTTATGATTGATAGACTTAAGGAGGGATTTGGTGATCCAAGGCATTCTTGGTGTTTTTTTATAGGTAGAACGGGTGGATTGTCGTAAAGGAATAATTTCATCATAAAGCCTAGAAAATTTATCCAGAAAAGTATGAAATGCAGTTTCTGCATCATTATCAATACCAAAAACTTCTTCCCAGTTAGCAGTATGCACAATGCAAATGTGAGAAGAAATGCACATTCTGCTGCGTTCTTTCAGGATACAAAGGGCGAGAAAGAGAGAGAGAGAGAGAAAAAAAAAACCTCTGGGTTCGTTCGGTTTGGGAATGGATGCATCACTGTTGAAAAGAGAGCGTGTGTGAGATGCATCAAAGCGGCTCAGTGGTGACTTGTCCAACACCTCGCTGTAGACCTGCCGTTGCCTGTGTCGTCTTTATGGACGGCATAAAGCAGATGTTTGATTGCATTTCTTCCAGCGAACTTAATGTTTTCATTTTGGTTTGTCCTTTGCAAAATTGTATATTCTACCCCTTTTCTCATGGTCAATGTCTGTCTCTTTCGAAAAACAGTTTTGTGATATTTCTCAGTCTCCACCCCTTTCCCCTTTGCTGATGCGTCTTATTTCGATGTCCTTTCTTCACGTGTGTGAAGTTCTTTGAGTGGCAAAAAATTTCCTAAATTTGAATGGCTATTCTTTGCATAATTATTTCGTTTTTCAGCTGCCTTATAGCTAGCCTAGGTTCAAAGGATTCTCCTCCTTCACTTCGAGTACTGTTTGTGAAGCTGAAATGCATGCGCTGGTTTAAAATGCAAATAGACGAAACCATCGCTATTGTCGCACAGCCAAAGAAGAGGTCAGGTTTTTATTTTCGACATTCTGACTGCGTGATGGCAATAATGTGTCCGTATACTCTTCGGCCGTTGAACTTCACAATCTTGTAAGGAACACTGTGGTCACAAGGCAAATCACTTTCCGCTATTTCACTGTGACGTACGAGAAAACATTTGAGGGATTTCACGATATACTGACAGAACACTTACCTACAGTTCAATGTCTCACATAATATCCCCATAAAGGAACTGTTAATCATAGTTGTAGAGTGAGAAATTAGAGATGTATGGTCCTTCATTCTTCAAGATGTTCTCTTAGTACATTTTGTTACCATTGAGGTTAAAATGACCTGCACAAATCACAGTCCGATCGGATTTACCATACTCAATTTCTCCAACATACCATATCAATTTCTCCAACAGGACTTACGTAAGCATAGTGGCATAATGTTTCTCGATATCTCGCTTTGACAGGGACAGCGAAATTTCGAAACCTCTGTTCGCTTGGGGTTTTGTTTTTCTTCCATTTTTGAACATCATTACCCAGATCAGGGCTTAGAGTTCGACGTTTTCTCATTTTTTTTTCTATTCCATTGAGCCGCCACAATCACTGTGTTAAGGCACTGTGGCCTACATAAGTATTACTAATTGATGTGCAGTGGGACAATGTGGCAAAACAAAAAATTCGGAACAGTTTCGATTAGACGATCGAGGTTGGCAACGTATGTATAGAAAACATGGCGTTTTCGTAGAGTAACCGCAAGTTGGACGCTGTGGTCTGATCATCATAGGATAGCCCCAGGCGTCTCGACTGTGACGCGCAGCTCTGTAAGGCTGATTACACCTTTTGGATTGAGCGAAGTGTTAATTAACGACAGCGCATTGGAGTTAGGCTGGGCGACTTGTCTTTTTCTTCAATCTCTTCTTCTTTTTTAAGGAGAGGAGAGGACAAAAATAGGACAAAGGGGGTATCTTGGAAATAAAAAGAAGCCATGAAAAGCACAACGAGGTTACTACGATAGAAGTCAAGAAGAGATTAGCGGATGAAGCACAAACGCGACAAATAGGCTATTCACCAGCAACACAATACTTATAATGACTCGTCCACACCGAGTCAATCAGACCGCGGGGGTAGATAGACGTCGAAAACATCACCCCGTGTGAGAGTAAGAAAATGAAAGGAAGATAAAAACATTCTTAGTAGGGTGATGGAAAGCAGCGTACATGTCTCTTTGAGGTGACAAAAATGAGGGGAGACTTTGGGGTTTGCCCAACCAACAATTATCACCTTTTCTTGTAAAGGGGGAATGGTTGCTGATTCAGGACGCCGTACACCATTCAGTGACCACCCACCACTTTAGAACCCCACTAAAGGGTCTGGGCGTTTAGGTTTGAAGAACCAGGCGCCACTTCACATCTCAGCGGACCATTGGTCCTTATACGGAAGCGGCCTCCCAGTGATTAAGCGCCGAGGTTAGCCGCATGTTTTGTTTTGATTTCTTTTTTTTTTCTCCTGTCCATTCAATCCACTGATTGTATTCACATGAATGCGACTGTAATTACATCTAACCATAGACGGGGATTAGCCGAAATGAATCATGGTTGACCGTATATACAACCGGCACATGAAGAAATGCAGCCCCCCGCTTCTGTTGGGGGAAATCAGAAAAAAAAAAAAAGAAAGCTAGTCAAAAGACTCTGGTAATTTGAGAAGGCATTTTGCGGGGGAAATGGACAGGACTTGTAAGATAATGCAGTCACCAGTATTTATGCACACAGACATCATTCTGCCTGGCACCGTTTCCCCTTCGAATTTAATCCAGTCTCGTCACCTGCTGTTCTTCGTTGGCTGCTATCGTCTCTGTCTGTCTCTCTGTATATCACTTTATGCTTTCTTTATTCGTTCGTAAATTACCTCTAGACTGCGTATGGACGCAGAGTCATAGTCCTAATTCGCAAACCTGCGCCAATTTTTGACAATGCGGCGTGTGATCATGCAGACAGAGCTATATCTACTGATGATACGACCATATGAGCTGAACACATGCGTATTTTTCCTCGATTCGTTTAATTGGGTAATGCTGATGTTACTCTGGGTGATTTAATTTCTTTCATTTCATTAATTCATTTTCATTTTCCAACAAAATCTATATAAATGTACAAACACACTATGCTAAAAAGAGATAATTATTCTAAATTTGTAAAGAAAAAAAAAACATCAGAATGATATGATAGATCGTAAAGCAAATATGCATGATATTTAAGTAATTTTTGATAGTTGAAAATGCAGAAATGGATGCAATTTAGTAAAATGGGAACGTCGTGTAAGAAAGGGATCGAAGTAAGATCATTGTATGCCCATTATATATAATTGTTTTCTTTACTGTTGTCATATTATCAGTTTCTCTTTTATCTTTATGTAAAAACAAATGACATTAGCAGGGATTCTCAGATAACTCTACATGTCATGTCTAACCTGACAGATTTGCAAAAGCTGTGATGAAACACTAAACAACTTTATCGCAGATGGATTTTCCAAGAAAATAACTTCTATCCAAATACTACAAACATCATTACCTGATTATGCAATAAAATACATACAAATAAACATACCAACGTAAACATAATTATTATTCATGTATTTTATATGCAATGTACACGTGTTTGTATTTCGGAGAGATGTTGGCATAACAACCTCGCAAATTAAAACGGCTTCATGTACCGTGAGCGAAAACAGCGTTGCAAATGAACTTGCCACCCCTCCTCCGGTGGAAGAAATTGTCGTGTCCTGCCAGATTGCTTCGAGTATTTACCGAGCAGTGCTTCTCTCTGACGTCTTCCGAGGAGAATATTCACCTTTTATGTTTACTTTGAAGCCACCGTATCAAGGTAAAAGTTCAACGCCAGCCGCTGACTTCTCCCGTGACTATTTTTTTTTTTTTTTTTTTTTTTTTTTGCGAGTGCACAGGCGTGCACTTACCTAGTTTGTACTCGGCAGGTCGGCGCCATATTTCTCCCTTGGAGTGCATTAAGCTCAGAAGAATATTCTTCCTCAACTACTTCTTGCTTTAAAGTAGAAACACTCTTCTTCGTGGCCATTAAAGTGCGGATTGGAAGAGGGGGAAAAAGGAGAAGGACAAGAGGCGACAAAAGGCAGGACAGAAGGGAGAGCGCGGAAGACAGGGAATCTGCTTTTCCAAAGTATTGCCAGACGGTTAAACAGCATTCCCCTACTTCGAAATATGCGCATGTTCGAGTCGGGCAACTTCACCTTCTTAACCCCGTCAATGCGCGGCGACTATTGCGTGTCGTGCTGAGGGGTAATGGCGGCGACTCAAGTTGCAATTAGGTATGCGTCGGCCAGCTGCGCGCTCGTGAGCGCGCTGCACGAAAACAAAAACGGCAGGTTTTGAGTATGGTGTCCTTGAACGGGTGGAAAGGTAATAATGGTCGGTTCCGGCATAGAGAGCACAACTACTTTTGTCTTTCTCAAAGCAGGGCGGGAAGACAATTAGAAGAAGAAGGTTTGACATGAAAGGATTTCAGGTTTACGAAGTCTTGCATGCAAATGAGAGTCAATATTTTGTTGATAAACTTGTTTCTGAGTTAAGATTTATTTACATAAATCTCAAGCGATCAACTGTGTACGCATAAGAGGCACGCTTTTGTAAAGCTTTTTTTTTTCTTCAGCAAGTTTGCAGTTTACATTTTCACATCATACAGAATACATGTGTACTTTCAATTTATCCGTTTTATTATTCTAGTGTATGTGTGTGTGTGTGTGTGTGTGTGTGTGTGTGTGTAATATTATGTGTATCACTATATCTAAAAGTTGGAATTCATATTATTAAAAGAATATAAAAGGAATATTAAAAAAACAACATAATCGAAACAGCATTCGACTGGTGTCCTTATATGAATATGTAAGGCACGGAATGGACGTCTAAACTCTAAACAATTAGACATACCCATATTTTAAGCAAACACGAGTGGCAAATGAAACTAACGACACAAAACAAATGCATGTCGTTGAAAACACGGAAAATCGATTTTCAAACTGTTTGAACATAGCCTTCCTGTCCAGAATACCACATAAGATATGTAATGTGTTCACCATAATAGTTATCGTCTTGAATTATCTTACTCCTGATTCATATTGAATAGTTGAAGGGAAAATATCATTAAAGTTTTGAAGAAAAGCTTATCAGCATGTATGAATCAAAGAGGTTGTTTCTTTTCCAGCACTTCTGTTCCATTTGTAGATTTATGACTTGTGTGTCCATTTGTGCTGGTTGGTGTAAACTATTTCAGGGTAGTGAAAACAAAACTTGGTCCTTCCTTTCTCGTTGTCCTTGTCAACAAAAGTCACCCCTTTAAAAGCCTGCTCAGCAGGACTCCCTAAGAAGAACAGGCTTTTCTACACCGACAAGGATTGGCGCGCTCATGTCGTATTACCGATGACCATCTATCTCGGGCGCCGCGAACCTGTTCGTCTGTTCTTCTGCCCCCGTGACAAAAGAGGGGAAAAAAATGCAAAGCTGTGTGGTGCGGGTGTAAGGAGCAGACTGTGGCCCAGTATCGCACTGCTGGACCGGCGCGCCTGCAGATTCCCGGATACAAGCGGATTGTGTTTCGGCCGTGACAGCTCAGGGTTGAAGAAGAAAATCGCTGCCTCCTTAGCAGTTGAAATGGGGACGGTGGTAATGGCATTCCTGGTTTGACCTCTCAGAATTACAGATTTGGAGGTATAAGATTTCCCTCTTGTGGAAAGTGTGTGTGTGTGTGTGTGTGAGGGAGAGAGCAATAGAATGAGGAGTACACAGACCGCCCACGAGGGAGCATTATAGAAAAAATAGTTCCAGGATATTTACAGTTTGTTTCAATAAAAGCAACAAACTTCATAAGTATCATATTCATCAAGGAATGTTTAATCATTATACAAGAGAAATCGATATATTTCTACTGATGGTTACGAGAGCGCAACCATGCAGCATAATTATATGTCGATATACACCGACTTCACGCGTATTTATGTGTAACGCAGATATAATCATATACACACAAGCAAACACACATACACCTATTCGTGTAATATAATAAATCATAAGTGGAAAATGAGCAAAGAAAATGTGATTCCATCAAGATTCGAACCCGAGACCTCCAGATGTTAGCCCGATGCTCTACTGACTGAGCTATAGAAAGCCCTAGTTCAGTGTTCGCCCCAGAAACCCTAAATTCTCAATTATGATATTATTATTACATGATACATTATATCTTACAACTATTGGGTTATTATAGGATATAATATACAATATATGTATGTATATAATATAAATGTAATATGCATTTGTGCGTGTTGTGCATATGTGCGGGCGCGTGTGCGTGTGTGTGTGTGTGTGCGTGTGTGTGTTTATGAAAGAGCATCAACTTTGAATTACTTTCTTTCGTCAGACCAAAACGGAGGAAGATGAACCGGCGTCGCAATCAACTCTTCTATACATGAACTGGGCTGCTGTCAGATCGATATCGATCGTAACTTTAAAGTGTCTAGCGTATCAAAATATTTAATTTGCTGAAGGACCACTCCAGAGAAGAAGTCAATTATTCTTTTATATTAAAGTCATCCAATATCGATTCTACTCGGCAAAATGATATATGGCACAATATTGATTAATCCTACTGCCATCTCATACATGTAATATCATAAAATATTGCACAGCAGCCCGAAGCACACACTGAGGGTTCTTGGTTTAGTTTGCTTTCTTCTTTTTTAAGAGGCAAGCAATAATGTTTTCATCGGTTAAAAGTCGAGAAGAAAAAGTCAGCTCGAGGAGATGCCTTTATGAAAAGATTAATTGCTCAATGTCATCCTCCCAATTAACTAATATGTTATGGGCTCTTTTTCATAATTCGTCTTAAATGCAGTTGATATTGACCTTTAGAAACTGTCATTTTCTTAAAGGTTGTTTTACCCTTGGACTAATGAGAAGCTAAAAAACTCCGTCTTTCTCTTACAGCACACAATCTCTAGGTCTGTCATTAATGTTGTTATTAATCCTTGTGGAAGAATTTACTTATGCCCTAGACCAAGACCTTGGAAGGGGCTATAGATCATTTAGGGCTCCTAGCCGTAGAAAAGCATTAAATGCTCAAAAAGAATGAAAGTGAATTTAGCGGATTAGTGGTTAATAGTGTTATTTGTTTCTCAAAACGGTTTAATATTTATTTGTAAAGACTTTCTGGTTCTCCCTTCCATATTTCAATTGCCATAATGCTTTAGTTTTTGTTCCCCCCTAAAACTGTATGATATAGATTTCGCATGTCGCTTTGTTTTTCTTCTACAGTTTTTATCTATTGTTGAACATCTAGTGTACGACGCTGCCTCGCACAAGCAAATTCATACTCCCGATATGTTTGCGGAGTCAGTTCTTTAAAGGTTATGGAGGCTGGGCGGGAAAGCGCAGGGGTACCGACATTATGGAAAGTACACGAAAACTCTTCATTTCCAGCACAGTTTACAATACCAAGGAAACACAACAACAGCCACGACAACGACAACCCGTTCTAAGCAATTGATCAGTGCATCGCCCCTTCACCGTATCAACGTCACAATAAGTGCGGTAAAACAATAATGGCCAATCGGGGACGCGATATCCAGCCCCTCACTTACAGTTTCTTTACCTCGTCATTCCACTGTCGTCTGCGCAGCCCAAGCGCCGCTGTAAACGTCACAAACCCTCGGTGTTCGAATTAATACTGGCAAGTAAAATGTGGCTCTATTGGTAGGGGTCAAGTCTGTGACAAGTAAAACGACGTTTATTGCCGAGGCTATTCCCGCTTCTCACCCCACCCCATCCTCCCCTCACCAGCCTTGGCTTACCAGATGAACATGTTCTCTGACAGGTCCCTGGTTTATCGAAAGAAATTGGCTGCTAAGAAGGAGCTCCTCCCAAATGAGCAAACGAGGGAAAAATTAAACGACATTTTAAGTTGCGCACTCTTCTCCCCAGTCAGGACTCTGTTTACGCGATGCACTTTAGGGATTTGCTGCTTTTGGCAGCGTGTCTTTGTGATATGAGACGTGTCTGTCAACTTGCACAATCTTGTCAAATAAACTAGTCAATCAATGCATCAACAAATAGGCAAGTCTGATATCTACTGCAAATTTCTTGTCTTTTAACTTCAGACAAATATACAAAGGTAAGGCAGCAGCACCACAAGCACATACTACACAACATTCATGTATTGTCAGTGACGTATATTGCCTTATTTATTACAGTATATTTTCTTTTGGCAAAAGACAAACAAGTAAAGAAGAAATAAATAAGGAAAAATCTTCAAAGAGATTCAAGAATGCAGATCCCTCCTTGAAATCGAAAATGCCGGTCTTAAAGTGACACCTAAGCTGGGCTATGAGATGTCTCCTCATATGTGGTTATGAATAAAAGAAAGCGTGACGCAAATATATAATACGACCGGGTAATAATAGACTCCAACAAGTTAAATGAATAAGTTGACACAATTTTGAACGGATTTCTGCCGAAACGAACACTTGATCGTAGTGTAAGGAAGTGAGAGATTTGATGACTGTATACGACGAGGGGGATATAACTATCACGTTTTTGAGAGTCGAATCTTCGTTCCAAAACCCAGCCTTAACATGCCCTAGTGGAAAGAGCGCTCAACGCAAGAAACGCTCAGTATTTCTTTACACTTGGAACCCTTCCTTTTAAAGGGATCGTATAATTTTTTTGTTGAGAACTAATTTCAGGTTTCTAACATTTTTTTTTTTGGTGAGATAATGAGAAACCTCTTATGAAATATGAAAGAGCATGTAATTCCATGAGGAATTCAACGTTTATTTGATGAAAATTGGTTTTGAAATGGCTGAGATATCCAAAACAGACCGATTCTAGAAAGTGTGGGACCCGCACTTTATTTTACGATCGCTTTGTTTTTCTTTGTTTTTGGATGTTTCAGTCATTCCAAACCCGATTTTCCTCACATAAACTTTGAATTCCTCCTAAAATGGTATGCTCTGTACTTCTTCATAAGTGTTTTCTTGGTATCTGGCAAAAAGTTAAAAGTCCAATTCTTATCTCCACCAATACTGTACCCATCCCTTTAATATACAAGTAATGTGCGCTCTCCCTATCGGGTGGAGGTGGGTGCGGGCAGGACATGTACTTAGTATATGACAATGATGCTTGTGACGTATTGAAGGCAAATCAGGACAACCTCTATGCTCCAGCAACGGTCGAAAAAAGTTGTAAACAGAACTTGTCGGTCTCTGCATTTTCGTTTCGTTTTATTTTGTTTTGTTTTGGTGTTTTTCCGACGGACAAATTGTCCAGATGACTATTATGATTACAGATTAAAAAACGAACAAACAAACAAACAGACAAACAAAGAAAAAAACATGTACAACTTTGTAGCTGCAAGTGCGACAATGGTATAACCCCTATAACTAGTCACCTGTGGATGGCTTGTTTTTCAGGATCAACTATAAATTCACCTCCTACTTTAAGACGTTTCCTTAATATGGTCATCCATCAAAGAAGTCGACAAGCACATCAAAATCTACTTCATTTTATAAGAAATCAAGAGGGTTAGGGGAACGAAGGAATGCACTGGGATGAAGGGATATTCGCCCCTCCCCCCCCCCCACCCCCGTCATTTTCTTGTTTGCAAAAATCAATTTATTTCCATAATTTCGACTAAAGCCTTACGAAGGATTTTGTTCGCCGGCCGTCATTGCCCCCTGATTATAAACTCATTTGTTAAACGGATGATGGATGTACACCCCATACTCTGACTCCCTTGTACTTCTTCCATCATCGTAAGTGCGGTTGGGGCCCAAATCACATCGAAAATTTAATCTTAGTCGTAGACACTTTCCCTCGCGTTATGGTCACAGACGATCATCATATACCATCTGTCATTTCCCATTATTTTCTTTTTCCCCTTCATTTTCCTTTGTGTGCAGGGGGGGGGGGTGCTGTTAACTCCTTAAACAAGAACATCATCATAAGGCATACCCCGCTCTAAAAGAATAAGAACATTTATACTCTTGTATGGAAAATGGGCAAAAAAACTGTACGTCGATTGATTAGGATGTCGCATAGTTGTTCTTTCACCTTCTTGTGATTCGCGGTCTGTTTGCTCCGCCCGAACATCGTTCTACGTTTGTCTTTCTGTGACAGACTCCCCTTTCACACTTGAAAGACTCTCGCTGCAGTTGTAAAATTCTCAAGCCTGAAATGCCAAAATCACTGTGACTGGTAAACGGTAGCAATTGCTGTTAAAGAATCGCAAAGTTTTCCACGCATTTCTACACGACAGCAATAATCTGTGCGCGGACAGGTCATATTGAAGCAAACCGCTTTCAATAACAACCCCTTTCTGTTTTTGTGAAATGGATATGAAAGTTCTGTTCCACTGACTGGTAGAGGAAGACAAGTCGGAGATGATGATCAAATTTACGATGTGAAATACGACACCGGAAACTGAACTTGCATCCAACCACAGAGATTGATTAATGTTTGGTTAGTCAATCCTGCCCTAAGCAAGAGAGATATCAGTCTAATTTTGAGATTAGCGTAAATGTTGATGGAAGCGATGTCTTATGTTACCACAAAATCATCATTTTGGCATGTTTAGTGCTCGTTGTTTACCACACGCACACATGCAAATCAAACAACATATTAAAACGTTGAAGTCAATTTTGCAGGGTGAATCGGAAAAATAAAGTCTGACAACATCTAATACAAAATGAAAAATGATGACAGCGGTGGTTAAGGAAACCAAGAATGGGGTATCGAAAGACCGGTAACCCTAGTATGCCTCTCTCACGTTCTCAAACGCAGGCTAGGAATTCACGTACGCTTACTTTTCAGATTACCAGAGAGTCTATTTTCACTTCTTCAGGGTTCCCCTTGTTCAGAAAGTGTACTTTGGGATTTGGGGGGCCGGATCTGGTTTGACCCCTTATTGAATCTTGTAAACGACTCCACGTAGCCTCAGGAAATACGAGAACAAAGTCGACCCATGCTTCCTCCAAAGCCAAAGAGAAATTTAGACCTCAAAACGAATGTTCACAAGAGTTCTACATAAATGTCATATAATAGATGTTGTTATTCCCTGAATGGGCGGCTATCCTTCGAGGCGTTTAAAAGTCGTCGACGTTAATTGGGCGTTCTTTGATTTGGTCTTACCGGTGGAACCGCCTTTGTTCTGTTTCTATTCCGCGCTTCCGTACTTCACAGCACGTTGTTAAAGTCTGATAGTATGGTTTCTTAACTTAAGCACAATTTATTATAACGAAGCCGGTCGCTTAATTGTACTCTTGCTAATTCGAATGAAAGCTTGGCGATCCATCACATAAACCTTGAGCCTTCCGAACGTTGGAACAGGTTTGTATCGGTAGAGAATACAGAGGGTAAACAGGGAAAGGAGCAGAAAGACAGGAAGAGGGCAGAGGGGTCGAAGAACATCATTGCCTTTAAGTTTATCATTACCATAGACATGCATACTATGCAAGATTCTAATGACGTCTCGAAGTAGCGGTGTTGACAGGGTTAATGCAGAGAACACGTCTTATCTTGTTGTGGGGTTTAACTTTCTTTGCCACCCAGATTTCCTCGGAATTCGTCCCGGAAGGAAATGTTAAAGGTATAATTTACCATTTGCAGATGAAACAAAAAGCCATTATTAGCGCTTCAAAATAGTTTTAAAATGTGAGTTAGGGATCGAAACAACTCAAGTAAAAAATTGGCCTACTATCAATGTTGAGTATTGTTAAGAATACAAAATGGGAACAATAGTTATAATAGAAATGTTTCCAGACTAAACCGTCTACAGTTATGGTTTAACGAGAGAAATAGTGATATCTCTTTACATTTTTGGCTTTATTGCAAAAAAATTGTATGGTAGGATGTTTTCTGATACAACTGACCTACAAATATGCATCAAAAGTGATATCTTGAATATTATTATTTTTTTTTTCAGTCATTGCTCCCGAAGGTAAATGGACCTTTAAAGCCTCTGCACACCGAGTACGGTAACGGCAACGGTCCATTTTTTTTTTCTTTCTTTTTGCAAGTTGCAAAAATGAATTGGGACCATGAATTATGGATTTTTTTCTTAAACAGAACCAGACATGGTTCTTTTTGGTGTACCATTGCAAAAAACAAAAACAAAAACAAAAACAAAACAAAAACAAACAAACAAACAACAACAACAACAACAACAACAACAACAAAAACGGACCATTACCGTTACAGTGCTCGGTGTGCCGAGGCAAACGCCTTTGCATGCTTGTGTGTACTGTGTGTGTGTGTATTCATGTATACTATGACTATCATGTACTTATATGTTCGCATACCTCTGGGCCATTCAGGTTTAGTATGCATCCCTATGGAACTTCTCTCCATTAATGTCATCGTTGACATCGATTAGTGATAAGTTATGGATTCTTCGGGCACGAGCCCCAGCGTCGTTCTTTACCCCAATTCACCACACACCTACATCTCCTTCACATGTGCTAACGCACGTTTTTTTTTTTTTTTTTTTTTTTTTTTTTTTTTTTTTTTTTTTTTGCATACGTCCGCGTCCAAACCCCCACTCCCCCCTTTTTTTTTTTTTTTTTGGGGGGGGGGGGGGGAGGGGGTGTTCCTACCTTTAGGGCCCCGAACCCCTTCCCTAAACGAAATGAAGCTCTGGGTATTTCTGCGGTAAGTGTGAAATGACTGCGGGGAAATGATAGACACGTGAAAATTTAACGCTTGTCGCTTTAGATCACTGAGCATGTGCACTCCAGTAGTTCAAAAGTGGTTCAGTTAGAATGACTTGAGAACAGAAGTTCATTCCTGTTGATGGTTTGATAGTGCGTTATTTCTTTTCTTTTTCTTTCCTTTCTTTTCTTTTTTTTTTTTTAACCGTGAGAATACAGGTAGTAGAGGAATGGAACCATGGCATTGAGTTCTTTCTGCGTTAAGTTGATTGCCGGTTGGCTATACAGGTATAGAGCTTTCCTTTTTAATGCACGACCCTGATTCAGGAATTTCAGACGAGGGCTTTTAGCTAAGACCAGGTTTAAGGTATAAGATTCCGAATTGAGTTAGATTTAGGATTATGATGATTGGCATACCAGGTATGACGCAGGAGGCAAGAATTTCGGAGTAGTCCATCGGGATTATAGATCGAGCGGTAACTAAATCTGCTTAACGTTGAGTGTTGAGTGCACTGAGTTACACAATACATCCTGACAAACAAAAACATACATACTGTGACGTCACCCCCTTTTCCAACTTATTCTCTCTCTCTATTTACAGTTGCACGTAATGTAATACATCATGTATACATGATTGTATACATGTGCTTGAATGTGTAAGCGTGTGTGTTTTGAATGTGTGTGCTGTTTATGAATATAAGCTACATCTTTACGTTTGTAAGATCTTGTATACCTGATAGTCAGACGACACGAACTGGGACACCTACTGCATTCGCCACCATTAAACATGTAACAGGACGACAGTTATAGTTGATGAGAGTGTGTCCAGGCGCACGTGTGTGTCTCTTGGTGTGTGTGTGGTGTGTGCTTGTGTGAGCCTGTGTTTGTAAGTGTGTGTGTGTCTGTGTGTGTGTGTGCGCGCGCGTATAACCGCCTATCTGTGGGGGAGGGTGGTGCGCAGCTATCTACTTCACAGTGCCAAGGGGTAATACGATCTTACCAGGCCGCGGCGCCGCTACAGATGGTGGCTAAAATGGCGCCTCTCCACCGCCCTGGCTGGAGGTTAAAAATCCACCATGAGGGTCGGATTCCAAAGCCTTACCCTCCTCGGCGGCCACCATCTCCGGTACTGATGACGTCATAGGGCCTTATAAAGGTAGCAGTCCTAATTTGCAAGCCGTGTCAAATTTTCCAGACAGATTTATCGAGATGTGATTGGAGACGCTACTTGTCATTTTGGTTTTCTTGTCTTTTTTAGATCTAACAGATCAAAACATCTCTCGATGTAAAGGTGTGACGACAAGGTGCAGGCGATATTTGATTTTTCTTTTCTTTTCTTTTATTTTCTTGTATAGCTATTAGAGCAAAACCATGTTTTCTTGGAAGTAATGTATATCTTAAAGTAACTTATAGTTTAGATAAGCGTAAAAAAAAGTTTTCTTTTCCTTTTTCTTTCTCTCGAGGCGTCTCCGAGTAAAGGCGAAACCCTAAAACGTTATCACTTTTTTAAAGAAAAAAGAACTTGACACACATTCAAACAAACACACACACACACACACACACACACAAACACACACACACACACACACACACATGATACTTGCCCATACTTTACTTGAATAAACTACAGTTGGTCTTTTGTCACTAGACCTCCAGAAATACGAAAAGATGTGGCAGATCATGCACTTTTTTTTTTTTTTTGAGGCGCCGTCCTCCTTTTACCCCCTTGCTGGTGGGGATAAATTGCCCTCGATCTATATACCTACCGTTTTGCAGGCAACTTTATCACTTCAGCAACCACAGTTAAATTCAGGATTTGGGCAATATCTCCACCGCTTCATCCGATATCTCGATTTACGTGTTCAGGTCTGTATACAACACACACTTTAAGTCTTAGTTGGGCGTTAGTGTATTTGGAAACATTTGAAGCTTCAAATACGTAGGTCGTGATTCAGTTTTGCGATTAGTCCCTACTTGTTTTCATTTTGCTACATTATTTCAGTTCATCCACTAGATTGTATTGATTAACAAAATGAATGTTGTGTATTTACAATAACAATGAGAAGCATGATGGCTTTATTTCAAGTCTGTTAATTTCAATGGCAACCCATCCATACACAGTGCCTACAATGACATCTCGATGTGTAGGTTAGGAGGGTCAATGATATGAACAAGTATCTCATCTTAAGTTGCCATAGAAACGTATCTTTCATTTTTTTTTACGTGCATGATGGGTAACAGTTGATTTGAAATGAAAGTCGCGGTTCTTTTTTTTTTCACGCAGACTATTCCATTAATGTTTGTGTCCAACAACCTCTATTGTTTATAATCATCTATAAAAACATTTAAAAAGACGCTTTATTACGTGCACCCGATGGGATCACGCCGAATTCATATCACGTAAGTTGTTATCATTCATTCTTACTTAGAGGCGGCCTTGATTTACACAAAATCATAGAGAAAGTGGAGCAGTGGAGATGGATGCGGTATGGGTGGAAAGTGTCGAGATGCAGAATAAGTACCACGTACATAATTCATGGAAGATACAAGGCCTGCAGAACGGAACCCGCTGTGCATTTCTCACGGGTGCCACGCCACTCAAATTGCAACAAATCTACTTACGCTGGGCTCGATTTTCAACCCCTCTTTTGCATACTTCCGTTGTAAATGTGACTCTGAATTTCAAAATGACGAAAAGTTCTGGGCACATGAGCCTGACAGACCGGTCGGGTTTCTGATGTAGATGTCATTAAATCAATTCCTTGCTAACAAGAGGAGGTGAAAAAAAAAGAAGAAGAAGTGGTGCCGGCATATCGAGGCGCAATCTAGTGGAACAAAGAGTACTAGTATGGTCACACATTTGCCGGAAAACAAAAATCAGTTACAAAGATTTCATCCTTTCCTTTGCTATCAACTATTCAAGGGTGTTATTATGGTTTGCCAGATCATTTCTGGTAAATCACTACTATGACACCTTTATCTATCATGGCAATGCGTATCACACCCATGTTGATCTTGAAAATTTTGAGAACGCAATCAATTATTTGATTTCTTCCAACCTTTAATTGCCCCCCCCCCCCCCCACTGCTTTTTAACGGCGACCAACAATCCCCATCTGGCATTGTTTTGCACGCTGATTCACATTATGTGACGTTCACTAATGTTCTTCATACGTCATCTAGTTGGGTGCTTCTCATTCCAAACGAGTGTCGTCCTGCCTTGCAATGTTCGATTTCTCCTCCAGCTTCCTGAGCAACTTTTATTTGTGTGACAGTTTTCTGCCACTTTTTATCCTTTTCTGGGGATATTCTTCTCGTTAAAAACAGTAACAGATTTGCTCTATTTCCACCCGAAAGTGGTTCTTCCCGTCATGTTTCAGAGAGCGCTTTTCCGTCATGTTACCAGCAGGGACGGATTCCAAGCATTAAATTCTTCAGTACTTCGTTCCGACCGTTGTCGTTGTTGTTTGCGATGAGAAATTTTAACCTTCGATCAACAACATCAACAAGATTAGATGTGATGTGTGTTTAGCCACAGGGAGTTACATCGAGGGAGAGAGAAGGGGGGGGGGGGTGATATAAATGCTAACACTAGTACCTGTATATAAGATTAAGAAGAATAAATGTATTATCTTCTTAATTTCTGTTCATTTTGCGTGCATTGTTTCTAATTGCATAATTGCCTCTTCACCAGTAAATTCTGGATCTCCCACATTGTATGATGTAGTCGTTGCATATATTCCGTAAAAAGAATCAGCAAAAACATAAAGAACTGAAATAGAGTATTTTTACGTAGATTGTGATAAGCGTCTTTGGTCAACAGTACCGTTATGTCAACATGAAAGTTCCCTTTTTACCATGGCGTAAACCTTGATAATCTCATCACATGACGAATACAGCTATATCAAAGGTACTATAATCACCTTATAATGTTCAAAGGATTTGGGGCTTTCATTTATCAATATTTCCAGTCTTACGCGCATTGTTGTTAATCTGTTGCTGTCATTTTACATATCATTATTATTTGACACAAGTTTTCTCTTTGACATTAATATCCACTTTGGGGAGGAAAATGGTACAATTGCGACAACGTTTTCCTCGCAGGCGACTTTTCCAGATACGACACTGTTTTAGCACACACACACACACACACACACACCGATAAACTATCATGGAATGAGACAGCACGGTCGAAATTTCATTGACGTTAGCTTCTCAGGCATTGCTGCAATTGCATTTCACATGAACCTTAATCTGAGTCCGTAATTGGAGAGAAGGCTCGAAACTGAATGACACGACACGCACGTCATCTCCAGTGTCCACTCACCGCATGCCAAAGTCACGTGACCAATATGATTGCTTGAAGTCATATGAAAAAAAAAAAAAAACTTAACAAAACAGCAGCACGCACATGTACTACTGTCACCGCTTGTGCGCAAAATGAGGTTATGGGTATCTTTAATGGCGACGCGATGGCGCGCGCCGATGAAAGCAATGTCTCTTTCGGAAGTTTTTAAAGTTATCCTCTGCTGGCTTCAGAAAGTTTTCAGCACGTGATTTCCCATTATGTCAGTTCGTGAGTGAATTTCGATCATGCTCTCAGCACATTCTTTACACACATTGCTTCGCAAGTAATGGCTGTGGTTGCAGGATTATAAAGTGCTGCACTATAATTTCTTTCTACTTCCCTTTTTCCTGTGCTTCCGACTCGTACACGCGCACGCACAAAATGCGCGAGCGCACGGTGCGTAAGAAACTTTCGTACAAACACACACTCGTACACTATTAATGTATTCACCTTCCTTCGTTCTTTATTTCTCTCCCCTTCTCTCTTTACGGGCAGTGTTCATCACTCAACAAGGAACTGTCGCCAAATTTGAATGACAAGTAGCCGTGCTTTTCCTACTTGACATGTGTCATGCAAGTCGCCTTCACTCAATATCCTGCTAACCATGTTTAATAGACCTTTTTTTTCCCTCTCTCTCCTTCTCTTTCATGTTCACATCTGCCTTTCTCTGCCGGCCACTCCATAAGGGACTGTACAATTACGAGAAAACGTGGCACAATGCATTCATTAAAGAATCTGAGGATGTAGTCGGTTTTGGGGAAGATTGAAAACATTCAGTGAATGTGCCCTAAATTGAATGAGAATAATTCGATAAGTGAATCATTCAACCAGGAAAAAAAAGTGGATGAAGTCTTCGTTGTTACATTATCAGAGCCATTCTTGCTTCCTTTTCTTTCTTTTTTTCTGCTCCTTTTTGGTACTGCATTCATTTGCTATATTTCTAAAAGATTTAAATTGCTGCAATGTTGTAAAAAATGCTGTTGTTTTTCATTTCATTATGCACTGGACAATGAAAGAGTTAATTTTGGCTGAGAAGATAACAACATTCAAAGCTATGCGAGCGTGGGAGATCATCTCGGATAAAAGACTGAGTGGGGCTAAGCAGGTTCGATGATTTCGATTGCATACATCTTGTGCCTCCAGACTCCTCTTGTGTTTATTGCATAATATAGAGTTACCCTTTTTTCATGAACTCTTCATGTTTCATCGCACCCCACCCTTTTATCATACTTTTTTTTTTTTTTTGTCCGTCAACAACTCAGTCTCATCATGTTGTTTTCCCTCCCTCCTCCGATGTTCCTTTCTGTCAATAATTAAAGCAACTTTTGCCCCGTCGAAGCGGAGGAAATGTCACGGGTTCAGCGCAATCACCGCGCTGGGGAGACATGGTGTTTGTTCCTTGAAGTGATTTCAAGTCCATAATGTTGCCGTTTTGGCTTTCCCACCATTACTTCCTCCCCACTTTTTCTTCTTCTTCTTCTTCTTCGGTTAATGACAGTTGCTTCGGAGAAACCTGTGAAAAGACTGGTGTGCCAAGACTGTGTGCGCTTCCTGCATCGTTCCCCTGATACCCTGCTGCGAGCGATTAATTATTGCCCGGTCTTTTCGACAATTAGCGACGGAAGTAGAGAGTCGTTGTTTTTAGAGCTCGATATTTCCCAAGGCTTCTTTTTGAGGGGGAATACAAACGACTGGAGAAAAATACGGATTAATTTTCCTGGCTATCCCACTACCTGTTAGAGTGGACTGTGTGACCCAAGATCTGCTGCGCGAAAAAAAAAAAGGCTCGGAAACATTGGCGTCACAATTAATATGAAACAAGTCGAATGAAATCAATATTTTGAAAGCCTATTACTCTTGACCCCAAAATAATCGGCACTCAGGAAACATTTTGCTCAGGTGCATCAAAAGTTCGCGTTTGTACCTATAGATTTCCTTCTCTCTTTACTATAAGTGCAGCGTGCCTTGATGACATGTGGTCGTGCGATGCTTAATCTTTTCATAAAACAAATAATAACCGCATAATATATTGGCCTATATACTGGAATTATTCACAATGTGTGAATGTGGTAAGGAAGTGATAACATCAAATTATCTGTTTCGTTTCTTCACAGTTCCCACGTCGTCACGTCGTCACACATTATTTCCACATTATTATCTCCCATGCTTATATAGGGCTGTAGGGCATATGCACGTGAAAAAGAGGTTTCGTTCTTCCCTGTATGTATAGCTTACGCTTCGGTGCAATGTTCATGTCTACAAGCTAACACGATTTCTTTACATTACCTTCATAAGACAGTGACTGACAATAGACAGTCATTGGATGCCTATAATACACTGTGTCAATCTATAGTTCACGCATAAATGAACGCGTTGTTAACCATTTGAAACGCATTGTTTCAAGGTCAGATATTCAGGATGAGTAGATAAGATCTCACTGAAGTACTACTGTACGTAGAACAAATAGACAAACGGTAGGTTGTCGTTGCGTTCATGCTACCTTCTGTAAGGTATGGGAACTAGACGATGCGGGAAACCCTCAACACGACGACGGCAAGCTGAGAAGGAGGAAATGCTTAAAAAAGCATAAGCAAACATAAAAACAAACAAACTGTCACGTGATACCAGCTGGAGGTAAACAAACAATCCTGCTAAAATCGGGCAATCTACGCAAAAGTAATATCCGCCTTAACATCCGTAACATAAATCTAGTAATGTGGCGTCGAGTGGGCGATTCTGACACACGCTCTCAATCATGTGACTATCTTTCGCGTGGTATACCTTAATAGCTTCGTGAAGGAAAATAACTCAAAATATGATTTCTTGATTATCTGCAAAAGAGTCGACTTCTCTTTTGGAGCGAGATAAACAATGTATTAAATCCCATACACTGCGCATTGAAAGAAATCATTGAGCTTCGCTTAAAGATCACGGAAACAGACAGAATTTAGTATACCTTCGTTCATTTGTTGAAAATGGAATTTGCTAGGACATTCGTACAGTGGTTTTATCTGGTTTTGCTTAATATTAATTTTATTAGACGTTTCCATTTCAGAACAACCTCTACACATGACAGAGTTGGGAGCATTGTGTTCATTCAACAATGAACAACATGCATCTACATAACATTGCAAGATCTTATCATATTTCTATCTGAAAAAAAAAATAACACAGCAAGAAAGAAGTCCCCTCTCCCTTTCTTCTTTTGCTTTTCTCCATTTTCTGTATTCCTAACACAATTTGTATTCTTCCGATGTATTCAGTCACTCCAAAATATTTGCTTTTGGCCATCAGGTTTCCAGAAGGAGTAAATACTGGAAATCTACCATCGAGCACGCGTGACCGTTGTGATAATAGTGATGATATCAGAACGATGGGATTTGCTTTATATAAAGATTTTTGTTTCATGCAAATATCATGATCGCAAGGACGAGGAAACTATGTAAAAACGTATGCTTCTGCATGCAGACTGAAAATAGTGTTGTGCCCTTGATTGTAACTTCATGAGGGGAGGGGGATAAAAAGGAGAAGATCCGCTATATACCAGGCAAGTTCCGGCGGTCCACATGTCATCCCAAAACGCTAAGACCCTCTCTTGTCTTTCCTTTACGTATATCGTGATATCAATTCAGTTCATCTCTTGCTCGTAAGAATAACATTTCCGATCAGGACAATTGGGTACTTTCGTATTGTGTACTCGGATTTATAAAATGCCTTTTCCTTTTAGGTGATCGGAATGATATGAAATCCGTTCACCTACTTAGTAGCTTTGGTGAACCATTTATCAAAATCCGAGTCTGGTCCAATTTGCATGTTATTACCATGATCTGCAAGCTCTTTGGTGTCTCTGGGAGCCCTTTTGCTTCCAGGTTCTGCATTAAATTTGAATATAATTGCGTAACCCACTTACGCACTCAAAGAACAATTGAAGAAAGGCATGTAACAAATTTCCCTTGTCAAATTTATTCCTGTGTGTTTCGAGAGAAATCAACTTTCAAGGGATTTCTTTGAATCCTTGAGGCGTCTCCTAAAATAACACAATATGCCTCGAGGGGTAATATTATGAGTGTCATTAGCGCCTTGCAATAAAGTGACTGTGATATATTCAGAACAATAATCTACGTTGAACCCTAGCTGGAAACCCTACTTCTGGAATATGGGGTATAGGCTCAGGGATTGGGTTTATAAACTATCACATATGAATACCTGCGTTCTCAATCTTTCTATATTTCAATCGCGATGAATTACATTATCTTTTCCTTTGTTCTCTCTTTCCCTCTTATTAGGAAAAAAAAAATCAAGACAGCATCCCACCGGGAAGGGAGGGGAAAAAACCCCTATTGTGAATACTAATGAAGGAATAATAGTACTGATAATAAAGAAATGTTTTACACATTCTAGAGATATGAAATGCCAGCCACAGTGCGGCGGCACCTACTCTTGAAGGAGAGATTGGGGGGGGGGGGGGGGCGGGGATAAGGCTCTGATGACTCCAATATCTTTGCCACATTGGCTTCCGTGAAGGCATATTTCGAAGTCCACCGAATCGAATGTCACCCGTGGTCCATTCGAGTGGAAATGAGCTTCCCTCCCCAGGGCCACCTTCATAAAACAATGACAGGTGACGTTCCCATTGCAGGTGTGAAAAACGAGCCCCCCTTGACCTCCGAGGCGGTATCTGCTGTACCCCTGGAATAACAGGGACTTGCAGTCGAGTGCGGTTACAACGGACACAGACGAGTTCTTCCCAGATCCGACTGGAGTTTCTGCTGGGCCAATGCTAGCACCATTTGTCTGTATTTGTTGTTGTTGTTGTCGTTTTTGTTCTCCTTCTTGTTGATGGCGTGTGTGTTTAATTTTAAAACGGATGCTTGAAGACGACACGGTCAAGAATGTCATTACTTTATACAAAGGCGGAGAGATTTCTCGAGACACATGTCACGCGCAAGTCATCCGAATTTCCAGGCATCTAGCTCATTCGTCCTATCTATATATACGACAGAATTATCTCAATTTTAATAATTATGCGTAGAACCCTGTGATAATTAGAACAAAAATACTAGCTTTCTTCTCACTCTCCGCGATGAATTATGAAAGGTACGTGCAGAAGGAAACGCAGCGATGCTGATGCGACGTGCTTGGTTAGGCTGCAGAAAGTAGTTCGGAGACCAGAACAAATCCCAAGAATACGTGCTACACTATCCCTCTCCTAAGTGACGACTATACTGAAAGCCTACCCGTTCCTCCTGGATCGGAAGTTATACGAGACTATTAACTCATTTCACGCCGACGATCCACGACCCTAGCGCGTCCACGGCCCGGCGAGTGTTGATATAGAACACCAGGGAAGGACGGGCGGTGTTGTCAGAATAAACACTCGCCAGTATCGCTACACTATCCTATCTTACACCGCTTGAAGACAGAGACGTTTTCTCGGTAAATAAAAAACAAAGTCGAGAAGTAACTGCTTGTTTTATAGCGGAGCTGAGTGCATTGCCTCTGGTTTGAACTCGGCGCATGATGGCTCTTACCGTAGCTCCATGGAATACCTTAGCTATGCGAGTGTCACGAAAAACCCACTGCAGTCATGTATACACAGACGAAAAAACAAGTTGAATTTCTTCACAGTCCTCTCCCTGTGTCAAACTGTCTATAGAGACGACTGGCTAGCTAATACGAAAATGCATCTCTATGAAAGGGTTCTCTTCTTAATTCCGCTGAATTTAGCATGCCGATGGGATATGGGGGTACTAAGAGGTGAGATTAGTTTACGCGCACCTTTCCAAGTACAGCGGGTTGTTATCATCAGATGATAACATAGGATCTACAAAGCAATCCGACATAGCATTACTTTAATTGCTTCGCAGATTCCATGAAGCAATCAAACTAACCTTCTCCTATACCCAATTGTCCTTACTTCTGAAAGAAATCGTCGTCCTTCTTTCCCTCTCTCCACCTTCACTAAGACCTACCCTATATTCTGCTCCCACTTCTTCTCCGACCATCCTCCGCCCCCGCGTAGTGCAAGTTGTAAACACTGTATACATTAAGCAAGAAGTGCTCTACTTCTAACCATGTCTGTTTTCTACTCACATTCTTCTTCCAGCCGCTCTTCTAAGATCTCTTCATTGCTACCTCATATGTTTTTTTACTTTGGACCTCAGAAGGATCAGAGGATTTATGTACTTAAACACGACGACGTGTGCCTACCACTCGATGGTCCGAATTAACAAAGGTAAAGGTAGTTCAAATGAAATTCATGGTTAAGATTTGGTTCATGGACCAATAGGCGTAACATAATCTCACGCCCGTGTCAGCGTGCGTGCATTATTGAATGTCTGTTATGCGCATTTACGCAGTTGAAATCTGCATAATTCATGAGCTAGAATATCCTTTTGCGAATTCCCAGCTGATCATGACACTCTCTAAATAGGTAAAAGAAACATCAAATAACCATTTCACCTCGCTGCGTTTCTGACTCGTTCTGACTAGCAAATTCATCCCTGTCTAATTTATTTTCATACAACTTGTCACATGTGACAGGAAATTAGAACGAAGTATGAAAAGAAATGCAAGGAAAAGAAGAGTCATCCCTATAAAGCAGCCCTTTCCTGTCAAAATAAATTGTGCCCTTTCTATTCAGTTAGAGAATACAAAGCAATATCCGTCTCATTTTTTTTTTTGGTCAGTTCTTTGCATAGATTGTGCCTTATGAACTTTTCTCATTATGAAGGTGTAAGGAACAAGATATCCCCGCGTACGAATTGGTGAAATTATTATTTTTTTTTTTTGTTATTACAAGTGTCATTTATTTTGTTTTCAACAAGAAGAGGGGGAAATAAAAGACAATTCCGACAACCGGAAGTAGAGTTCATTCACAGTGACCTCAAACGCCCATCGTATATCTTATGACACGTTTGTAACAAATCATTTTTTTTTTTTTTTTTTGGTGGGCTGCGTTATCACGTCCAAATAAAGAGCATGCATGTATTTTTTTTTTTGTAAATGTCAAGCAGCAGTTATTAAAAAGTGATCATCGACTGAAGATAGACGGTACAGTTGTGCACAATGAATTAAGTTTGACAATAGATAATTTTTATGTGAAAAGCATGTGAGATCACGTTAATCAGCGTCATAAACGTTGAGAGTTTTGCACAAACCAAGACATGTAGACTTATCCTTTTTGTATACCAATCAGTTCTGCATAAGTGCCCCTCCCCTTTACCACCCTCCCCCCCCCCCCCTCCCATCGGGCCCGGGTCAACGAGAGACAAAGAAAACTAAATCTCCCCCCCCCCCCCCAAAAAAAAAAAAAAAGAAAAAAAAAGAAAAAAAAAGAAATATTATTCCCCTCTGATGAAATGTTTGCTTGTGCTCACACGTGTGATCCCGACATGAAAGGCGAGCTATCGGCGTGGCCCCTCCCTCCTCAGCGAGCAGTACCAGGCACATGAATAGAGAGTCACGTGAGGCACCCATCATTAACGTGAGCCTCGAACTCAGAGTCAATTTCTCGTCTTACGCGGTAACAAAGACGGGCAAACGGCCCTGGCCTTGGAACGCGCCATGGAATGACGTATCTTGTAAAATACAGTTCCGTTATATTTGTGTCGTCTCACCCTCTCTCCCTCTCTCTCTCCTTCTGTCTGGCTGTCTCTCCATCTTTTTTATCTTTCTCTCTTGCCCTTCCTGTCTTTCTCTCTCTCTCCTGTAACAAAAACGAATCAAAATTAAGCGCGATGTCAACTTGGGCGTTTCGAAACATCTGTTTTCATACGTTCCGTGTCGTGCAAATAGGCCAGCTCTGACGTATGAGCATTCTCGACAAGTTCATGAATGAAACATTTGGGTCCCGCAAATCGCACCGTCACCATCTACGCGAACGCTGGTCGACCCTGTTAGGCTGTAATAATTATGACGAAAAATGCATCTACCATGACTTCGATCTATTAAAAGCGTTCTGCTACTTCTTACACGTCCTACGTGGAAGGGGAAAAAAAAAAGGTCAGAAGATGTGATCACTGGTAGTACTTGCCCATAAGCCAGCACATGAGAAAACACGTGATTAGAATTGTCTTAACCAAAATCTAGCCTCTGTGTGTTTGGAACCGCGGATTAGTTCCGTACAATGAGAGTGTTGTGGTTTACCTGCAGGTCTTTTGTTGTTCAGAGGTTGATAAAACCTTTCTAAACCTGCTCTGCCATTCCTCGCACCCTCTTCTTTTCATGTGTGTGCACCAGAATCGATCGATTGCAACTCTTACAATTTAGCGTTTATTTCAACTCCAAGACATCGTTCACTTGCACATCATAATGACAATGGTTTTTCTTAAAAGCCTTTTAGATGAAATGCGCGCATACACAACCTGTGTGTGAGAACCTCTATAGTTTTAACTATTGTACGATGAGTTAGCAAAATTTGAACTTCACAGACAGTTCTGCCAAAACGAAAGACATGATTATGACCACAGAATGTTGCGTAGACAGAGGCAGGCACAAACAGACCGCGATGGAGATGAACATGGATGGAAAAAGAGATGAGTAGATAATGATGAAGAAAGGAAACTGAGATAGACACGCAGAAAGATTGTCGATGAAGAAATTCTACTAACAAAATATGAAATCACATCTGCTTCGAACAAGACATGATTTTCCCTGTCCATTGGGAAGATACTTACTGAGAAGGTCTACGTTATACAGTGAGAAATCACTCATCTGAAAGGTCATTCAGATTTTCTTTGGAGTTTTTTTGTTCACTTCGGAAGCTGTCAAAAGCGAAAAACATCCTGCGCCCATATGTAATAGCAGGTGGCAGATGCCCTAGAAGCAGAGAAATACAAACGAAATACATGCATGAGTCAGCACCATTTACGGTCACCATTTAGGTGCTTAGTATGTAGCGCATAAATGTCATAAAGCTGCATTTTAATGGAGCTGGGATGTCTTGGTCTTGCGGTCGATTTACATTCATACGCACAAGATGCAACGCTGATATCGTGAACACAGTTCTTTAGTCGACGCATTTTTGGAGACCAGGTCGCCGAGGAGTTAGGTCTGCGGTTTTTGCGGCTGTGGTTGGCGAGATCGGAGGTAGGGATCAGGTCAGATCTGGAACGATATTCACCGACAGCATCTTGTGGAAGAAATGGGGTTGTCGAATCGTCGCTCAATCCCTTCACGATATCAGGGCCAACTTTGAAGCCTAACTCATGAGCATGGTGTACCCCTTGTCGTCATCAACATCAATGCTCCCCTTGTTCACCCTTCTCCTGTCAAACTTCATCCCCCCGTCTTCCCTTCGCTCCGGTTCCGACCTTGAGCCCCACACTCTGGCGCCCTACCTTTACGCCTTCCTGCTGGGGACATTTCGCGGGACTGCTCGAGAGGGCGGGACGTTATGTTAAAGGCCAAATTGAACAATTACTGCTGAAGTCAATCTGACAATCATAATATACGATTTGTGCTTGGGTCTCTTTGAAGTGAAAGTTTGATGGCATTCATAACATTAAAACTCCACAGTTGCATGAACCAACTTCCAACCTCCCCTCCCCCTAAAACAAAAAGAAAACCCAATATTACTGATTAAGTTAATTGATTACGAGGTCTGATTCTCTCAACGTAAGAGAATGGTAACAGTCAAGCGAGCCACCAGACGTACTTCAGAAAATTCCTTCATCCAATACTCAACCCGTCACAACTGTTTCAAACACTCCTATATTCCACGCACCACCAAGGCCTGGAACTCTCTACCACCCGATATCCAGAGCATAGCCGACAACAACACTTTCAAACTACAAGCAATCGATTTTATCCGTAACCAAGATTCAAGCTACAAGAAGTAACTGAGCAATAATGTACACTCCCCTTCCTCCTCGTTTGGTTCCAGACGGAATGTTGAGGAGTATTTTCTAAGAAGAAGAAGAAAAAGAAGAAGAAACGTTGTTAGATGTTGCACTCATTCCAGACTTTTCATTTATTCTTATCATTTTTTAATGAATTAAGAACTCTCTCCATGTAGATCTGACCGCCGTTAGATCCAAATCGAGGAGTTTAAAGCTGACTGTCTCGTATACGTCGGACGACGCGGGAACAAGGGAAGTTGGTGTAACAGTACAGAAACCCATCGGAGAACGTTCCATGCTCCCTGAAATGTCAATTCAGTCATTGTCATTCGAGACTGCATCTTCGCAAACATTCCGATTTCATGACTTCGTTTTCTCTAAGGAATAGTTTGAAATCAAAATTTGGTTTATGACTGTCTGCCATGATTAGCGTGCCATAATCACTTTGATAATGGACAGCTATTATCACTGTTTTTCAGGAAGGAAAAAAACACACACACCAGTTTTTTTTTTTTTTTTGTGTATAGGCAACTTACAGGGATGTGTAACTTTGGAACTTTCTCATCTGAATCAGAGAAAAATTATTTCTCGAGATGGTGCTCTGGAAACCTACAACAGTCAATCAAATTTTTCCATGAATATTGTTACGGGCAAACACACATGCGGACTTAAGGTCGTAATCAAAGTTAATTGAAGTCAAACAAATTCAGTCCATCATGTTTAAGTTTTGCTTAGGTTTTTTTGTTTTTGTTTCAGTGTTTTGATTGAGATTGTGTGTGTATGTTTGTGTGTGTGTTTGTATGCTGGTCGGTTGGTTTGTGGGGGGGGGGGGGTGCCGATCTCTCCATAGTACCATCAAATCAATATTTTATATGATTTATCCCTCTGATATTCAATGCCCAGAGAACAAACATTGACGCAATGGCAAAAACTCAAAACAAACAGTATAGTATTACTTTAAAAGTAATTCATTTGTATATTCTATAAAATATACTCTCCGTAAAGAAGTCAATGAAAGGGAAAATTACCAGAAGAAGACTGACACAAATCGAAAGATTAATCTTTAGATCACCTTTGCTCAGAATAAAACTTATTATATAAATCTGAATTTGGACCTTGGAGAAAATGCAAAAGACGGTAAATATTTTAATTGTGATTATTGCATTTGGATAAAACATGGTTCAGCTCCAGTTAGTTTTCAGTTTAGCTTATTGTCATATTTTTCAGAAATAAACAATACTAGTAGATAACATGCACAAAGGGCATCTCACGAAAATATGCAGTAAAAATTGAACGTTACAGTTATTATGCTGATATTTCAGATGTATAATAGCAGAGAGAGAGAGAGAGAGAGAGAGAGAGAGAGGAAAAAGCGAAAGAGAAACATATACGGGTATGAAGTGATGACTCTCAAATCATAAAATAATATTTCATGTCATAGAGTCATGGTTTTTTGTCTTACAACATAATTTCAATTTCAGGGCGACTGAACGAAATCGCAAGCAATGGAAAAAATTACAAAGTACAGAGTCAACAGATACTTGCAATGCTTTTATCACCAAACAGGAAAAAAAAAAAATTCAAAAGGGACACCATGATACTTAGATGTAAAGTGTCATTATTACTAATGAAACATCGTAAAAGAGCAAAAAGATAAGTATGCAGAGACCTGCAGGAGAAGCAACTATTTCTAGGTTAAAGCAATGTTTAAAATAGTAAAGATGAAAGTGTAGAAATGAAAGAAAAAAGTGACAGTGTTCCTTTAAGGCCAGACTAGCGGAAAGCGTCGCGTAGTTCGGGCGCTCGTACATCTGGTCTTCGTTAGCCGCGATTCAAGACGAGAAATCCTGAGCGATCTTGACGTAGGAGGGAGGAAAGTGTTGTCTGACTGCTCCCCGGACCATGAACAGTCCCCATTTTTTTGAGCTAGTCATGCACATAAAAAATTATTACAGTGCTGGTAAGTGTCAGATTTTAAAGGGAACCGTCTCACGCTATAATGTGTAAAAATATATCGAAATGAATCGTATAATTTGTAGTCACTGCTATATAAGAATAAATACTAAAAGAAGAAGAAAGGAACTCGAAAAAGTAACAGATAGAGGAAAATAGAATAGTGCAGTTGGTCGTATGTTTGCCATATTCGTCCTATAACAGTGCGAAGACATTAAAATCATTATAGTAACATTACTTTAATTTGAAATTGTGGTAATGTTTCACGTATTCAATCGAATTTCAGATATATACGAGTGCATGTATGTGTGCCTGCGTGTGAGTAAAAAATATTAAGTAGGTTTACTTTTATCTATAAATGTATTTTCTCATTGATAGAAACATATTTACAGGAAGTACGTGCAATATACAACTTTACTTTCAATTATTTTCCATATACGACTGGATAGATGTATATAAAGTAAAAGAATAATTGAATAAATCATTAACGGGACGACTTTGAAGTGTAACTCATGAAGCGTTTACATCTATTCTGAGTAAGTCACACTTATAAGTTTTCACATCCATAATAAACATTTTGCCTACTTTCATGTTTTTTTTTTTAATCCAAGCATTGATTGAATATTGAATATTGAATCGAAAATGATCACGACTCGCATGTAACCATCAGTACGCATGTGGCTTAGGCAAATTCGAAGCTGAAGCACATTATAATGATACAATTGTAAATGAACTGAAATGAAACTGAAACTAATGATAATAATGATAATAGCAATGATGATGATAATGATGATGATGATGACGATAATAATAATAATAATAATAATAATAATAATAATAATAATAATAATTATTATTATTATTATTATTATTATTATAATGATAATAATAATAATTGTTATTATTATCATTATTATTATTATTATCATTACTATTATAATGTTCATAATGATAACAATGATGATGATAATAATAATAATGATTATAATAATAATGATAATATCAATATGAAGAAGAAGAAGAAGAAGAAGAAGAAGAAGAAGAAGAAGTTGTCCAGTGAAGGCGGCATATCAAACAATATTGTGCGCTGCCTCAGGCAAGTTAATGAATATGTTTATATCATTATCATTATTAAAATAATCATTATTACCATTCTTCTGATCATTTGCGTAAATGTCCCACTGATTTCTCTTGCCATAGAAGAAATTTAAGTGCTCCGTAATCACTCTGCGCTATACCGTATCTCAATGTTTATTGGGCAGGGGGGGGGGGGAATAATCTATTAAGTATTATACGCATAATATTGCATTAGTGACGCCACACTATCAACAGCTATTTTAGGCTGTCCTTAAGGTAATTTCCTAGTTGGATTATCGACAATGATATTATACGAAGGAAAAAAAAAATGCTCATTTTCTTCCACTCTTCACTAGGTTCTTTCATTCATTCTGAGCTATAGATAGAACGATGGTAAGCCGTTCTTTTTTCAGAACCTTACACGAAGGTTTGCAAATAAACTACTGCCTTCTCCATTACAATGACCCTTATACAGCATGGTAAGCCATCCAACAATATCGCGGAGTACTGCACATAACATAGTGCTGCGTAGATGCGTTGAACGAGGATTAGTAGGTCTTTCCTTATGTGCTTTATGAATAAAACTGTTGTGGTGCTTGATAATAACGATCTCAAAACATCCCGGTTGCTTTTCTTTCGAGATTTCTGGCTTTGCTGAGAGAAGAAAGTGTTATGCTTGTTTGTTTATTTGTTTATTGCTGTTTTTATGATTTGCTTAATACAGAGTATCGCGTGTAGCTATTCGTGGATAGTGATCACGTGAAACTAAAGCGCTGAGATTTAGCGTGGAGATGGATCTCTGACACTGGGTGACTATGATAGTCTGAACATACCTCATCCCGTCCGACTCGGCTTAAAGGGAACCTCCGGATGATTTTCAGACTTTTACATTTGAACAACGATAAATTAGTTAAACTGAATACAGAGTTTCAGAATTTTTAGTGATTGGGATAAGGAATGAGAATGTTTTCAAAATCGATAACAAATTGCAATGAACAAGGATGATGACATAGCAGCCTCACCATAAGAATGCATGAGTTGGGGCTCAAGGAAGCAGAACAAAAGAAGAAGGCATGCATAGATTTTTCACAGGTGAAATTGTTGAGCAAGCGGTATTGTAATGGAATTACACTGCTACATTTCTGAAATATATGAGGCTCTGATGTCATCAATACTGTTCAGTGTAATTTGTTTAAGATTTTCAATTTATTGGTTTCTCTGCTCAAGGACCACAATAAATTCCATAAATCTATACATGGAGCTGTCGATTTATGTACTACATGATGTGAAATTATGAAAATCGTCCGGAATGCCCCTTTAAGCAGTTGACTCCGAGGCATGGTAAATGTCCATATTATACAGTTTATGCACTGCAAATCGGAGGTCTTGCTAGTAATGAGTTAAAGGTTCTGTTTACCATTGGGAGCAGTGTGATTCAAACATTTTTCGAGATACCACATTTGATGCATACGTGTAGGTCAGGAGAATCACAAATCATCCTATACAAAATAAAAATTTCGCAATAAAGCATAAAATATAAGGAGATACCACCATTTTTTTCCTCAATAAACCATAACTGTAGACGGTTTAGACTAAAAAAAAACTTTTTTTTTTATCATAACCATTGTTCACTTTTTGTACATTTAACTATACTTAATATTGATTATACTGATTCAAAATTTTACATAGGTTGTTTCTATGTGACATAGTGGATACGACTCCCGACTCCCGACTCCCGATCGGAGGACCCGAGTTCGAATCCCGCCCAGTGCTTACGTCCTTGGACAAGATGGTTTTTTTTTTTTTTTTTACCCACCATGTCCCTCTCGACCCAGGTGTATAAATGGGTACCTGGCAACGCTAGAGTAATAATAATAGCAGGGCCCTCTGGTAGAGCAGTGGCAATACTGAAGAGGCTACCCTGTGAAAATAAGACCTTATTATCATATTATCCCTGACTCACATTTTAGAACTATTTTTAAGCACTTAAGCTGGATTTTTGTTTCATCTGCAAAATATTGTAAATTATGCCTGTAGAGAAGATGAAGCCTGATATCTAATCACGAAAAGTGAAACGGATGTATGCATAGTAAAATGATCGCTCAAGAAGTGTGCAAACAATTTATGCTGGTAACGTCATGGGTGTACTTCAACACTTAAGAAATCAAATGCCTTCTTCTACAGACAACAGATAGGAATGAGCCGAAGGTATCATACACAGACAGAGTGTACGTACTGGAAGAGCGTGTTTGAAACGAACCTGTAGGCAATTTGATCTATAGCTGTCACGCATGCATTACATATCCAATGCGATTCTACACAGAAATAAGTAAGAGGGGGTGTCAGCTCTAGATTTTCAGGTTTATGTTCAACAGATTCATATCTTGTCGGAGAAGCTGCTATGTACCCGGCAAATTCATTCAGATATTATGTAAATCCCCATTACAGCCATTATCCCTGTTCTGTGCCTCGAGACCTTTCTGATAGGTTTTTCCTTCTATGCTTATTACATGTGCCGCACCAGTCATGGATACACTGTATGAATTTCAGTGATTTGAACCGATTTCAAACGCTGGGAAGGAAAGGTTCATGCAACATGTTTGATACGGAAAAACATTGCATCTCGGTACATCATGGAACTATTTTTAAACTGAACATCACTGCGAATAGCACGACTTACATTGTAAGTGGAGATTAACTGATTAAGAAGATCAGACTCTGAAGGGCATTATTTACCAGCTTTAGTGCTTCAAAATAATTCTAAGATGTGAGTTAAGGATAGAAACAACCAATGTAAAAATGTTAATCAGTATAATCAATTTTAAGATTGTTAAATATACCAAATATGAAAATAGTTATAACGAAATTCCTTCTAGAATAAACCGCCTACAGCTATGGTTTATTGAAAAAAAAATAGTGATATCTCCTTATATTTTAGGCTTTATTGCGACAATTTTATATGGTACTAGTAGGATGTTTTGCGATACAACTGACCTACACATATGAATCAAAATGTAATAATGTGGACATTTTTAAATCACTGCTCCCAGTGGTAAACAGTACCTTGAAGCATTTCTGGAAACATTTGACAACTGTCAAGATATGCCTCCAGACAGTCATTTTCATTTCGTTTGAACTCAGTCGGAACATCTTCAGCAATTGAGCGAAGATATTTATCTACTGCATCATCTTAATCACAGAGACAAGAATCATATTAGTGTACGTCCCTGACAAGCAAAATAATTGATTGACTTCGTGACACTGCTAACTACGCTGCTAACACGTTCATCGGTGCGTGTTTGTATTATACTCTATTTTGTTGCCTGTCACTTGGAGGTTAGATATATGGCGGATTCGCTAACCTTAGGTTTTTGTACGTCTGTGACACACGAGCTGCGATATGAAGCCCAAATCTGCAATCGTCATGCGTTTCCGCATAACGAGGAAATGAATTATCTATCACATTGACATTCAGGTGTTTTTAATCACACGTCGTACGTTTCTAAACGCCTGTTCCGTTCTCTCCCTCCCTAACCCCCTCAGAACGAGAAAAAACAGCGAGAAGAGACAACAGTTCGTAGCCACCTGATATGATAGCTGTAGAGCGTGGACGCCATGCTTAGCATACCGCAGATTTTAGCAGCATGAAGCATGCAACAAAAGGATCCCACATTAAGTAAACACAGGTCGCCCGGAAATCAGTTTGGCGTGTGTTTAGAACTTTGCACCCGCCTCGTCAGCTACTTGAACACATGTCGTGCTTTAAACCCCCCTCTTTCTTCCCTTCCCCAGTCTTCTTTAACTACTATAGTAAAACAATTCGCAAATCGCTTTTGTGGTGAAGCACAAATCAACCATTTACACAAACTTTATGCGAACCAACGGCCCTAATTATACACAGCCACGATAACAGTTGTGTCTACAACGAAGCCACACGGCTATTGTAATGGGGGCAATTATCCCTGTTTATTCATTTTGTATGTCTACACACAGCGCCAGATAAAGGTTCAATGGAGAAGAAGAAAAAAAATACTCAAAGTCGGATAAAGGATTGTAGCATTGGTCGTGGTTCTAGTACGTCTCCGCTATTTATCTCTGCAAATTTGTATTCCCAGCATGAGTGTTTGATTTGAAAAAAGGAAACTGATGTCGCATTTTAAAGAAAAAGAATTCAGAGAAGCACCGTGGAGTGCAAGGGTTAATGACTTAGGGCAAATTTACAGCTAGACATGACGAGACGCTCTATACATGATGGATTTGATCTAACACAGTGAGAAGTACATTAAGAATTGTGTATTTCCGGTTCTTTAAAACCTTGTGAGCTGTTTCACTCGACGCAGGACTCGTGTTTTAATGGCCACAGAAAGAGCTAACACACACACGCACACACACAATCACTATTACGCGTAATCACACTAGCTACAGCATTTTATACTGGCCTTCATGCAAATATGGTAACTTCGTTGCTTTTTCGAGTGTTTTTCTCTCTCTAATAGATGAACGCAGAATTCATGCTTATGGCACGCTTGCAGGGAGGGGGGGGGGGGTATGGTTTGCCATGCAGCGCAACAGGTCGCGGCTGTATGTCAAATCGCATCTATTAATGATATGAATTTGCCCTAATATGACAGTAATCGCTCGGGCCTGCGACGAGGGGGGAATTTATATGGGAGAAATAATTTAATTCTCGTCGCCCGCGAGTATCGCTATTCTCGCCGTGTACTCCCATGACCCGTGCGGCGTTCACGCCACGGTGGATCTACGTCGATAGCACGGTCGTCCCTTCGCTCTCTCTCTCGCCCTCTCTCCCCGTTCGCTGCTTGAACCATTTTACTCGCCTGCTTATCTGTAAGCCTAAGTTTTCCCCCTTTTTTTCCACGGCGGCACATGTTAAAAAGCGCCACGCGTTTCATGCACATCACATCGGACACATCATGCTGACCACGACAATGCGTACATATTAATTCACCCCTTTAGCGCTTCGCTAGCTGCCGCATTATATATCTCAGCTGACTCACACGGACATAGAGTTTATGATGATTATGCGCAATTATGCCACTGCCCTCGGTCTCCCATCCCATTAGCACAGGCTGTAATTGTTTGAACTACTATTGACATGCCATAATCACATAGATAATTTCGCACAGCAAAATCGCGATAAGGAGGTTATGAAAAGAAGAGGTGTGACTTACCGACCAGTTGTGTGGCTGTGATTTGTACGTGGATGATTTGAAGTAGAAAGGTGATAAATATGCACTGTACAAAATGGGGAATCCACATCGGTTTCGCCTTGCGTCTTCGACGGTATCTGAAGTTAGCGTCCCGTGCTTTATGCGCGATGTATAGCAAGTCAATCAAAGTCTCGAAGAGTATATGGATTGCCATTTTTTTAAGGTGTTGCTGTCACACAGCGATCATTCGTGTGTCCTTGACGCAGTGTTTATACCGTTTCGAGATTAAGAGATATGGAGAGAGGCAACTGAAGAGAGATGGCAAGAGATGCTACTCATTCTCTCGATCTCCATATTTTTCTCTCCCTCATCCAATTGTTGTCATCTGCTCGTACGGAGAATCATTTCCCCCAATCACACTCGCTGGCAAATTGCTGCAAATAAGTCGGGGCTCACGACAATGTCATTTCCGCTCAGGAGAAAGTAAACGCTACGATGAAAATACTCGTCGTCCCCGAAAGCTGGATTGTACATCCCACACGTGCAAGGTCTCCTTCAGCAACCGAGCAAAAAAAAAAAACGCTGATCCTTCCGTAAAGCAGGGAGTGTGTAGAGGGAGGTGGAGAGACTCGGGGAGAGTCGGAGGCAAAGGAGGAGAGAGGGAGAGAGAAAGAGAGAGAAAGAAAGGGAAAGAGGGAGGCAGCAAGAAGGAGTAAAAACGTGGCCTGCTGTCATCGAATGCTAGAAAATAGCGGAATGACGCATCGAGCGGCGGACGCCGTCTCCGATGAAACTTAACGCCGCGTCGGTGTTTTTCTCCTTACACTGCAGATAACACGTCTCGTGAAGCAACGTTTTTAACTTCAGAAGAATTTCTTAGAGAAGGAAATAAGGCTGAAAATTAAAAGAAAAAGTCTTGAAAGTGGACAGACAACACTCGTGCGAATGCAGACGCGGCGTCTAAACAACAAAGTCCTTGTTGAATCATTCAGTGCAAAGACTCGGAAAGCTGATGAAAAGGTGAAGACTGTGATTCAGACTGAGTGTTGGGAGAGACGACGTAGGAGCGTTAAGTTGCGTGGAGAAGGGGAATTCCGAACATCGACCGAGAATGCAGCTGCGACGTTAGTGGTGTGCGGGCCAACTGCAGCAGAGGGTCTTAGGCGAGATGGTTCTTATAAGGGTTCGTGAATTCGCGTGATCCTTGAAGATTCAAGTTTTCAATGAGCACTGAAATTGAAAAAAAAAAATTATGGTTGAACCGAGCTCACGGTTTTGTCGGTGTAGAAATAATGAGAAAAATGCAAAGACAATAAGTATCGCCGGGCGTAACCATCTTCATAAGAGAGGTGCTGCAATACTGTTGTATCGTCTTTGAGCGCGCGTTCAGTTGTTCCCTGATAAAATCTGCGCTATGTTTCTTCTGATCTCTTCGTCTAAACCTCTCCGGGAGGGGAGGGGGTAGAGAGACTTATGCACAATCCCCGGCAGCCTGCCTTGCAAGGTGATCCACGTGCATCAAGCTATCCGCATCTCTCCGACGTGCTTCCGCTTTATCCGCAAACTCTAGACGAACCCCTTTACTTCGATCGCACTCTAGTCGCCGTGGTGGCTTTTCGGCTCAAGGTTTTCGCACTCCGGGTGCCGAGGTACCAACTTTCTTCTCCCGAGCATGCGCACTACGTTCTCTCGACGACCGTCACGCATGCATTTCTCCCTTCGCGCACAAAGTGCGTCAACAGAAGAAAACGAGAAGCCGCATCGACACGATATTGGATGATGTAGATATGTAGGTTATTCGTTCTCCCTTCCACCTCCTCTCTTCCTTCTTGCTGGCGTTCACCGCTGAGGAACCCCGGGGTGATGTTAGGCTACCGTGCTAAAATTCGGCCCGCTGCACCGCTCTACTCAATTTATCGCGATAGATTTTCACTTCAAGTGCGTGTATCATTTGCAAAATTGAAGACAGGTCCAAAGATATCCCTTTCCATGTTTCCCAAACTTTTCTCGAATATAACACGGAAAAAAGATGATGGAGAATGGCTGATAACTCACTTTGAGTTTGGTTTGGTTGTTTTGTTTCCTTTGGTATGTGGCAGCGCGAATGGGATCCGTCCTTCCCCAGCCGGTCTCAACGAATAAAATGATGATACCTTTTAACAGATAACGACAGTCGCTTCGGTCCTATTCTCTTCTTCTTCTCTCCCCCTCTCTCCCCCTTTGTGTCTGCTTGACTCGCACTCATGCTCAAGTGAGCAGCGACAGTGGCTTCGTTCGTACAGATGGGCGGGCCTGAATGGTAGCAGCCGATTCGCCACACGCGAGCCAAACCTCGAAGTGAATGGGCCGAAGTACGGTCTGTTTAGATTCAACAGTCCTGTCGTATAGACAAGGAAAACACGCCTGACCAATACACATTTCCTCTCTTCTCCTCTCACCCCAGCCCTCTCCCTCTCTACCTGTCTCTCCTTCTCTCCCTCCCTCTTTCTTTTCTTCTCTGTCATCTCTCTCATTCGTGTCAGAGCCGAGTTTCGACGTGATTTCTCTGGCGGACCAAAAAAAAATTCCGTTTCTCATAAAAATCAACAGCGCTTACAACCACAGAAAATTGAGGGGAAAAAAAAATAAGAGAATGACTGAAAGAAATAGCAGGTAACGCAGACTATTGTTCGGAAAATCAAACACGAATTGTGTCGGCCGATCGCTGGGTAAAATGGACCCCGCCCACAGAAATAACTCGACCCCATGACTCAATGTTCTCTTTGGTCTGATATGGGACCATTGGTTTTTTTTTTCTTGGGAGAACGTTTGAAACATTCAGTCAGATTTTGATACACCTTGACATTCTCATGAATACATTTGGCAGCGAGTTAAGATAAGACTTTGAACGGATGAAAAAGGAATGGCATATGAACGGGTCACGATTTTGCTTTCATTAAGGAGATTTACGTGTCTTGATGACGAGAAAATTAAGGTTTAGAAACAAAACAGAGATTGTAAGCAACATTTTGTGCAGAGTATGCCCACAGGCACACTCACCCACAACGCACACAAGCACACAGACAAACACACACAAATTATATATGCGTGCTTTTGTGTGTTAGTGTGTTAATGTATTATGTTAAAAAGAAAATAATTCCTATGTGATTTAGCAGCGCAAGTGAGAAAATAATTACATAGCTGCCCAGTTTTGTTTACATTCGTTTCTTGTGAATATGATCAGATATCAAACGAAATTCAAAATTAATAAAGAATAATGTTATCATGATTTGAAATAAACTCAAACATACCCTTGGCTTTAGAATATCGTAATTGTATATCTTAAATTATAATGAAAAACAATGCACTTTTAATTATATCGTACTTCTTGGGTCAGAAAAAAACAACCTTTCTTTTCGTGAAAACACTTATTTAACATTTAGCTTCTATGGTTTTGTTTTGGTGTGGTTTTTTTTTTGTGAGTGTTAAAGTTAAACATGTGAAGGTGGCCAAGGAATAAAAGCAAGCACCTTGGTGCTGCCTACGGACTAAATTATATAAAGAACACACAAGCACACCAACACACATACAGCTCTACAACGATCGTACTCTAACAATGTTCTGTCCTCTTTGCGGACCAATATTGTGTACACCACCAGACCTTGCGGTCATCCACCAACGCTCCGTCGGGGAGTTGGCGGGCGCGGAGGGCCGGGTAAGTCGCTGACCCTCAGCGACCCTGCATCCATGTCCAGACAATCATGTCCGTCCCCTAGCTTAAGCACACCAACTTGAACTCAATCGACTCCCTCGTAGATTTGTGCCCCTGTTTGTCAACGATAACAGCAAACATTTACTTGTGGAGTTTAAACAAAACTAAATCTGTCGTCGGCATTATCAGCAGGTATTTTCTCCTCCGGCTAGTCAGGTCGAGAGGGGGAAGGTAGAAGGCAGAAAATGAGCTACTTATTGAGAGAGGAGACGCCCCCAAAATGAAGAAAAGTGAAGAGACTGTCATCCACAAAATTCTTTACATGACCCTGTCGTTTGGTGTTTTTTTTTCTCTTTATTCTTTTATAACCCATGACCATTATTTGTCTTGTAGAGTTGTTATCGGTCGACAGATAGCAATCGGAAGACAGGAAAATGAAGCGATGTCTGCGGTTGAGGCATGCATCGCTAACGGAAAGCCAGACATTGATTTAGACCGAAATTTCCATGAAGAACCATGAAATTGGTACTCAGAAATCATCCTTCTCACAGTCCCCTTTGCCATCTGTTCGCGGTATAGGTCTATGGCACATCGAGATATCTGTGATTCATGAAATTGATATTTGAGATAGATAAATGTATGTTAACATGTCACCCGCGCCCATACTGAATTCTGAAATACCCATGGATTTAATGCACAAGCCACCATGCAGGTCCAGTATGAAATGAGTTAAGAAGACCAGCGAAGAATTTCTTGAAGCCTTTGTCAGATTCCTTTCTTTTTTTTTTTGTTGACAAATCGTTATAAGCTACAGGTTGAAATCCTTGCATCTGATTGGCTGAGAGCAAAATAATATGCCGATATATACTTTGGACAAAACGCTTCATGAAATGCCATTAGATAGGACTAGCAACAACAGCAACAACAATGACAACACAAATAATCGTCCGTTTGTTCCTCTTGATAATCGTTGTAGAAAATATCATCTGGGAAAAAAAATATGGTTACTACCCGCTTGCTTGTTTCACTCTGGAGCACTTCGCCACTGAAGGACTGTAAGAGACTGGTCAAATTTTACGTCATCATCATTTCGTTGTTCATCGATCTCCATTTCCTCGTCTACCTCCTCTTCCTCCTTCCGCCCTTCTATCTATATTCTTCTCATTATATTTTTCTTCTTTCCTTCTTGTTGGTCCAATCCTTACGTTCTTAGACTCAAAGACTCACGAAGCCACACCCGTACGCTCCCTAAGTGATTTGTGAGCAGAATTCACAGAGGCATACATTAAAAAATATATAAAAAGAAAAACAAAACAAAACAAAATAAAACCCCAAACCCCAAAGTGCAGATAGAGAATGTGAATCGAGTATGTTTCGACCTAACGAGCTCCCGTTTTTGACATGGCGTATCGAGTTACCCCCGGTTCTCCTGTACTTAAATCATGATAACCCCAATTTTCGGCAGTCCCAATATTTGGTTTGCATTTTCTGTTTGAACTCCACGCTGCAGCGATGTGACCCGAAATAATGGCCGGGCAGACCCCAGCTATCCCCACCGGAGCGCTGGGTAACAAGAGATCGTGCCCCGTTGCCACGGGGAAAAAAAGTCTTGTCAGGGCCTTGTTAATGATATCAAGTAGTTAGTGGGACTCAACGTCAAGACTTGTTTTTGTGTCATATTTGACGGACTGTTCATGTATAATTTGTACGTTGGAGTGTGTCTGTATACGTAGCATGCACGCATAAAAATTCTTCTCATGATAAAACGTACGACGAAGACAAGAGGTCAAACGTATTTTTGATGTAGATTTCCCCTTTGTTATGGCTGAACTCTAATAAAGTCACTGAGTGTGATACAGTGAAGATTATTCCAGCACTGCTGAGGGTACAACTTCACATATTATTATTATTCTATAAACACACCCACACACATTATATTTACTATCTTGAAACTAATCTTTACTGCAAGAAGGGAATAAATAGAGTTATCGAACTCATTTGCCTTTACTTTGCCAAAAAAACCTACGATATCAAATTGTTGTGATATGTTATTGCACTGTTCGTTTTATTCCTCTACTTGTTTTACTGGTTTTTTTTCTTTGCTCGAAATGCTCATTTTTGTTTACCCGATTGCTTGCGAGTTCACCTGGTCTTCCACAAACTTCACTTTGTTTCCCTTTCTTTTCTTTTTCTCAGTTTGTTAACAACTAATTTTGAAAGAATTGCGATGCTTTGGTGGGTTCCCTCCTCCCATTCAGAAGGCGGAAGGGGTTTTCTAACCACAAGACTCTCGTTTAAGACCTGATCCTACCAGCGTTTCGAAGGCCTGGTCTAACAACCTCCCGTTTTTGTATTAGGTGTTTGCAGTCCCCAAACAGAAGCCCTAGTAAAGCGGGACGGCCTCTCTGTGGGAAGCGCCCGTGCTGGTCCGATTATCAGCCTAATCGCGCAGATCCGTTGCACTGGCTTCATTTCAGAGGTTTAAGAAGTGTCGTTCTAGAATCTGATTCAAAGACAGATTGAGAGACTAGGTACGGGGGAGGGGGGTTGAAGAGGTGTGGGGGTAAAAACCCTGAAAGGAATAGAGATGGGTATTTATGGAGGAAGAAGAGAACGAGATTGAGAAAGTGTGTGCTTGTGTGTAGTTGTGTGTATACAAAAAAGAGAGAAGTCAATGGAAGTAAAATATCAGCGGATTCCTAAGCCTTTTATCCTATCCCTAAGCTCTCTTTTGTTGGGTGTACGGAATGGACCCTCTATGAGTAAATACGAGGGTCTGTTTGCCTATACCACCGCACGGGAGCTATTAACCTCCCGCTTCCAAGGGTTATATTCTTAAAGAGTTAACTATCTTCACGGGGGCTAACCGGGGATCCAAAAGAGGCGGGGGAAGGGAACAATACCCGTTGTTTGAGGGGATTAAATGGGCTTGGGAGATAGAGAGGGATGCTAAAGTGGGGTTTGCTTTTCACTTCACTCCCTTGTTAATATTGCGTCGCTAATTTGCTGTGACACTTGTGTGATTGCCAAGCACAGGGCCTATTGCGTTGCCCACTTTGTGATGGGCTTCAAAGGCTTTTTTTTTTTTTTTTTTTTTGGTTGTTAATAGAATAACGTACTGATTACTTGCACAGTACTCTCTATCTGGAGCCTTGTTTGTTGCTTTACCAAAACAAACTTATGTAAGAAAACTGAAGAATTTTGCCTCTATAAAAGCGTTTGCTTATGTCTGAATATTATGGCACACATTTTAGTCAGATGTTAACGATTATGTCCATACTTATCATATTAACGAAGCTCCTTGAAATCCAACAAGTGGGGATAGAAAGGAGATACGATGCAACATTGTATAGTTTTGCTGTTGGTGTTTTTATTTTGCATTGAATAAACCTCAAAGCCAATCCGAGTACCATTATTTTTCCACTGATCCTGCTACGAGATACCCTACTAAGTATTAGATATCAATTTCTGTATATCAGTCCAGCGTAGTTAAAGGGATCGTACAGTATTGGTGGAGATGAGAATTGGGCTTTTAACTTTTTGCGAGATACCAAGAAAACACTTATGATATAGTACAGAACATACCAATTTAAGAGGAATTCAAAGTTTATTTGATGAAAATTGGGTTTGGAATGACTGAAACATCCAAAAACAAAGTAAAACAAAGCGATCGTAATGAAGTGTGGGTCCCACACTTCATTAGAATCACTCTTTTTTGGATATCTCAGCCATTTCAAAACCAATTTTCATCAAATAAATGTTGAATTCCTCATAGAATTACATGCTCTTTCATATTTCATAAGAGGTTTCTCATTATCTCACCAAAATATGTTAGAAACCTGAAATTAGGTCTCAACCAAAACTATACGGTCCCTTTAAATAGTGTTTGATAGCCCACGCTTTGCTCTAGAGAAACATCATAATTACAGGAACCCGAGCTGCGTTAAACCAGAAGATTCCATAATCGTTTGATCATTGCCTAACATTGTGTTCGTAAATGAACATGGATAATTTTAAGAGATTATGGTGAACAATTGCTTTATCGAAGCAGTACCCATTAGCTAAAGCTCACCGAGTCCAGTTAGGCCTCCGGGATGAGGTTGTCGAGCAATATCATAGGGGAGAAAGAAAATCATCGTAAATTTTGATCAAAAGTGCGAGTTCACAAACTTCCATACGTAAATATAGTTTCAATTTGATTTTATTTTTGTATTGTCCATGAAAATCATATATAAAGAAAGAGTAGTATATTGTCCTTGAACCAAATTCTTATAATAGATTCTAATGATCACTATAATCTATTTAATCATTTAACAAATGCAATCAGCAATACACTTATTTCCGGTTTAAGAGGAAAAATGTACTATGAGTCTACAAAGATGAGTCGAATGTATGTCATTCTTGATCTGTTATGTGCTGTCCGCTGATTTCAATCCCTCCAATGGGAGGAAAGTTTACGATACGTCTCGAGATTCTTCAGGCAGTGTCAGGTTAACATCATTCCATTGCTTTCTGAAAGAGGCAAGTCAAGTGTTCTTTTACTTTTGCTGAAAATGTCTAAATATGTTGAATTTTCTAAATATTTTCCTTGTATCGTTCTTCCCTTCCGGTACTTTGTATACTGTTGCACTTCGGTCAAATTTGCTTTTTTTTTCTTTTTTTTTTTTTACTTCCCTTTTGTTTTCCAATTATATAAATATGACGACATCAGCAGGGCGTGTCCTATCATCCAGGTCATCATTAACATTCAGAGAGGCTGCTCTTCCAGTCATCCGAGTGATGCAGCCTCCTGTTGGGTCACACATGCTCTAAGAAAAGATGCATGTTTTTTTTTACTAGCACTATGCACCGTCACTTTTATTGTACATTAGTGACATTTAAAATCATCCTGTTCACCATGTCACCTCTCACTGACGCACGACACTTCTACCATCCCGGGATAGTTTCAAGGAACTGCTGAAAGGGATTACTACTTCAAGGTTCAAGGTTCAAGGTCATCTTTTATCTGTTTTTTTTCAGTCTATTATGTCACAATTTCTTTCACCAATTTGGGCGTTCAAGCTTGATGTATACAAGCATAAATATCCACCCATTGCTCTCTCACCTTAGTCCCACCTCTTGATATTCATGGATGCAAAATACAAGGCTTAACCGTGGCCTCTTGCTAAATCGTGACAGACAATCCGTCCTTATACCTGACATTGCATTGTCTACACTTGGCGCCTGATGGGTCATGACTTTGTATATGGCAGTGAAGGCGTATATGCGCCAACGATCTATAGATCGTTGGCGCATACACGCCTTAGAGCTGCTGTTCTTTAATCGGCCAGCAAAAATCACGTCCTACAAATTTAGGTTTCAGTCTATATGGCACACGAATGAAATAGATAGATAGACAGATAGATAGCTAGATAGATAGATAGATAGATAGATAGATAGATAGATAGATAGATAGATAGATAGATAGATAGATAGATGGATAGATGGATGGATAGATAGATAGATAGATAGATAGAATGATAGATAGATAGATAGATAGATAGATAGATAGATAGATAGATAGATAGATAGATAGATAGATAGAGATAGAGACAGACAGGCAGGCAGACAGACCACGGGGGTGGGGGAGTTTGGTATGACAATGCAGAGATTTAGCGTTTAAAACAGGAGTGTAATTACTGCAGGTGCCAGCTGCAGTGTTGAGGAAAAGGGCTTGTGGCTCCACTGAGGTTTACAACCAGCGGGTGTGATGCGGGATTCAATAAGGGACTGTATATAGAGTGGTACACAGTCATGGAGTCTCTTTTACTAGGTGAACAGAAAGTCTCTTTAATTCGGTCATTACCAGCAACTTTTCTTTTCCTTTTCAATAGGGACTGGTGTGGTGTAGTTTGTTTAATCCATCGTGCCTCTCTTTCTAGACACACACACACACGCCATTCTACGCGCCGTCCCATCGGCGGTCAACGCATCACCAAACAGAGTGACATTGTCCGATCATTGTCAGTACAGTGAATGGGAGGGGCCGCCTCTTTAGACCAGAAATGACTCCAAATTGTCTATTGATAGAGCTGAACTTGACTCTCAGGTCACTCACATTTACACACCCCTTGAAAAAAAAAGACAGTCAAACAAAAACAACAATGATATTAAGTAGAATATAGGAATGTAATCATTTAATGATTGTGCATGCTTGCCATTTGCTTTTAATGATACGAGAAAGGGGGGGGGGGGAACGCAAAACCGGTAACAAATCCAAACCTGAGAGGAAATGCGACACGTCCTTGTATGCACATGGTTCTGCAGTAAGACATCAGACCCCCGTTGTATAAAACCATAATGGTAACTTTACAATTAATAGTAAGTCTGAAATTATTGGTATCTATCATAATAGTAACACGAATCCATAGTCAAGCAAAGCCAAAAAATCACGGATGCCTGCCATTAATTCCAGAGTTACCATCGTTTTATGTAACGGGGCCCTAAATTCCCCTTTATCCCATGACCCATCAGCAAAAAAGTTCCCATAGACAGTCAAATGACATTGGTTTTAATTGCAAAACATATCACGCAAAAAAAAAGACACAAAAAGTGCCGTGGGTGATTTGCGAAATACAGTTTGTTTTGAAAACAGTGGTCATGACCTTTCCGCTTTCGATGTTCTAAAAATTAATAATCATGTCTATGAGTGTACATTCCCTTCGTATCATTTGATCCGTCAAAAACTTTACTGTTGTCTGATAGCATTTATGCGTTGCTTCCTTGATATTGATAACAAGCGCAGATATGCTAATTCTGTCCCTTGCCTCGATCCCTTCAACTGAAATTCTGTATATAATTCTATAATAGTGAGACGCATGAATCCTTTATTACAGCAACAGCAAAATAACACCTAACAAAACAAGGACCTCTCACTAGGTTTGATTTCAGTGTGCTCTGTACGATGAAGTGAAACAACGCAGGGAGACATTTTTTTTTATGTCAGAAGGACAATATTATAACCAGCTCCCTGATAGAACGCTCCCTGGCGAAAACGTCGTTTATAACATGAGCACATCAAGATCAAAGAAGTGACGGATCAGCGAAAACATCAGAGAACATTCTTGAAAACATCAGCTAACATTCTGAGACGACAAGGCAGTCTGAATTTCCTAAAGTCGTCTTACATGACGTTCCCTCGGTCCGCCGAAATAATTGTCGTCTCACAAAGTGACCCCGACATACCTTTTCTCTCTATTTTTGCTTTTGTGTGTTTGTTTGTTTTTTGACGCCAGGTTTTATTAGTGTCTTTCCCCACATTTTTCTGGAAAAACATATTTTCTTTCATAACTACTCGGGGGACATGAGTGATATCATTTCGTTACGTATCCTCCAGGGCAGAAGAAGATGACTCCTTCCATCGAAGGTAGTCCTGATTATGATATTGATACTATACAGCTTGGACCATGTTGTACACCATAGGGAAACGGAGCTGACTGAGGTAGTCACGTGACCACGGGCCCCATTGTTCTCGGTTACCATACGACGTCACGTGTGATTAATTTCACACGTACAAACCGGATCAACTTAAGTAACTTATACGTTCGCGATTTTGATGTGCCGCTTGGACTAACTCAAGTCTCGACAATCTACTCATCTTTTTCATTAAAGTAAGCTTCCCTTTGCTGACGTGAAAAGCCACTTCACACTCGTCTTGACTTTGATGATAGAGTACTCCTTGGTAATACCAAGGAAACAAAGCGGCATAAGTTTCATTTGAATCGGTTAAAAGTATGAAAGGCATGAAAGGTGTTGGATTTCATCTTTTCTCAGGATAACAGGATTAATCTATTCGGTTACAGTAACGGGTGCAGCATATCTGTTCAATGGTGGCAACTTTTCGTCTCAATCTGTGTTACTTCTCCAATCGTATAATGAAATTATTATGAGAAATCAACCATGTCAACGACGATATTCTTTTCAAAGTACAAATTAAAGCACTTTAAGAGAATTTAAGGAATACGAATGATTGCGTGAACACAACAACAAAACAATAACAACGCCATAGCGTTGTACACACTGCCCAAAGTCCCTGGCTCAAAAAGGATTAAAGTTGAAATGATTTTGGTAGCTGCGAAAAAAAGAGACCATAATGACTGGGTACTGGATTGACTGATACATGATGGTCAAAGCCATATTAAGAATTTTGAAAGATTAGCAAACTTATATAGCATATCTTGCTGCAGAGGTTTGTTTAAGGCTATCAAAACTAAATTGGTCCTTAAACTCATAGACTATTAATGCCATTGACCTATAGTTCTCTGCTTTATGACATCACAGTAAAAAAAAAAATCAACGAAACTATTGTAAACGATCTTTACAACTGGCAGATAATTGCACGAAGCTTGCTTACGGAACACGAATCCACGACCTGTAATGATCCGTAATTGCTACAGCGGAGATCACGCTATTTGTTCGGTATTTCTGCTGTAGATAACACAGAAGTTACGACCGAAGGTTGTGTATCTAAAAATTCTTAATAGCTGCATTTATGACGCACTTGCATTTCCGAACAAACGAAATAATACAAATGATGTAGGCGTTATATGCATGTATATTGGCAAGCAATTCGTTCCTCCCGGTAATAAATTATGATATACATTGACAAATTAATGCGTATCCTCTGTGTGCCGCTACAATATTATAGCCTCCAAAAATGCATTTGATATCATAACACATATTAGTATTATGATATAATAAAAGCGCACAAATCATTAATGTTAGGTAGTGAACAATCCCATTGTGACTTCATATCCATTCGACAATAAACTAAGACAGGTATATGTTTTTAAGTCCCAAGTTTATGAAACGAAAATGACAAAAACTAACTGATTAATCAATTGTCCTTTGATTTCTTTTTTTTTTATTCATTAACATTATTTCAGAAATAGAAAAACAATGTATTATCCTTTTACATGTTACATGGTTGAAAGGAAAACAGTTTCGAAGTCTTATCCAAAAAACATAACAAGAATCATCCCACCTGTGAAATTATGATTGTGAAAATTAAGCTAAATCCTCAACCTTTCCTGGTAACCGAAGTTATAAGTCAAATGAACTTTTAAACTCTAACGGTATCAAATAGGCATTGGTATACCATTTGACGGGAAATGGAAATTGAGAAAGTGATGAAAATACTTTATTGAAGACTACTAGCCTATTGTGAGTTTATTACAGCTCATTAGACAGATGTTGTGAAACAGGAGTTGTTTACAAAGCGCTTTTTGTCGAACGTGCTTGGTAATCACATTCAGGAATTCGGAATGTTTTAGGTATTCAAGAGGACCATGTCACCGAGGTATCAGAAATTAGTGTCTGGAATTAATGTACTCCCTATTTGTGATGCGTAATTCGGTATATGTAGTTGGAAAATGGAAGGTTAGATTGGTGTGTTTAGAAAGAGGAGTGAGAAGGATAATTTTCATAATTTTGTGAAATTTTGCTGTAAACAGAAATGGACAGTAGGCGGATGAATATTAGTCATTTTCCAGGGGTTGAGTTGCACATGAATGCGCCCTTTGTGCTGTTCGTATGTACCGCGGGAAATTTGGACACTTGCACTGCACTCTGCACGACACACACCTCACTTCGCACTCTCGCACCGTAGCTAGGACAAGCAACCTGCCGCAATGGGTTGAGTCTGGCTGTTTGCTGCCTGTTATGATGTCTTTTGGTTTGGCAGAGTTTCTTTTGGACAAGACAAACTGTAAGTCCTTTATATTGTGTTATAGCTATCAAGAGAAAGAGATTTGTGACAGTATAAAAATACGTTATTAGTTAATTGTATACACGTGTACATTGTTATAAAACTGACAGATGTCGGGTGAAATTTGTTTGAGTTAAACTAATTAATGACAGTATAAATAGGGCCGTTGGAATGTAAATGGGAGAAATTTGAGTTGACGTGATCTTTGTTCTTTTCACGGAAATGATATGAACTGAGAAATCATTTGTGGTATATATTGTATGTCAAAGTGTGAATTTAGGTGGAGGGTGTTTTAATTTGAGTCAATTCAAAATGGCGGCGGCCATGATTTAGATTATTCAAAATGGCGGCGGCCATGATTTAGATTGTTCAAAATGGTGGCGCCCATGTTTTAGATTATTCAAGATGGCGGCGCCCATGATTTAATGATGTTACATGGCGCCAGTTTATGAATTAATCAATGGTTGTTATAGTAATTTCATGCTTTAATGTATAGAATGATCATAATTTCGTTGAGTATTGTATTCAAAGCATGGTCAAGTAAATCTATAATTGATTTATTTTTTTGAGTTGAATGATTGTAATGTTGATTGAGAAATGTGTGTAAAGTTTGATAGAAGAGAATTTTTTGTGTTCCTAAATGAACACTATGATAGTACAGTGGTATACTGAAGAATCAATTTATTTATTTTTAGTGTGCCATGGGTGAGATGTTCAGCCCTCCGGTACTGGTGTTCTCATGTCTGAGGATGAGGGTTCATACTTTCAAAGAGCGAGTTGCTACCTGACTTAGGGTAGGCATGAATGATTTATGAGCAATTGTTCATCATTTTTGTGTATAATGTGCAACTGTTTATGATACAACTATGAATTTTTTTGGTGATTTATCTATTGCTAAAAAGGGGGAAAGCTTTCGGTATGCAGAAACTGAAACAGATTTACATGGAAGTAATTATTGGTATGTACATGATTTATGATAGTCGCTATGGGGTAATGATTAAATTGTTTATTCGAGTGCATGTTTAGATGGTACATGCGAGCTTAGATGGTGGTTGATTAGAGTTTCATTGATACAATACTAGTTCATGTATCGGGCGATGAATGAGTCGTTGAGTTTTGTGGATATCTTGGGAAGTTTGGATATTCGAGATAATTGTGTGGATAGTGAGTCCACGAGTGTTGAAGACAATTTATTGTGTATTGCATCATAGCTTCTATCTTGATCTGCATAGAAAGTAATTACATATGTAGATTTAGCAACATTATATACATATAGTTTTCACATTTTGGGAAGTGCTCTTGCATTGCAAAAGGAAAGGGATCAATTTATTAAGAAATGAAATGTTGAATGCAAACTTATGATTGTTTTCCTGTTTCTTGCAGGGTTTTCTTTTTGTGTGTCGATTTACTGACACCAATAAAGTCAAGTGAACTACAATCCTGCGTCCACTCATTCATTTGAGTCCTGGGGTCTATCACCACATCATCACAGCCCCCTAACGTACCACCTATCCACGACACATTCATGTTATAAAAGTACATTCTATAACTATTGGTAGAGACGGCCACTCGCAGAAATCACTGGTATGCAGGAAACCAGGTCTTTCACGCACGGGCCCTGTAAACAGCGCCATCTTACAGCGAGGAGTTGGTTATTTTGCAGCATTCTCCCAAACCCCATAACCAGAGAAATACGAAACGGAGCCGATCGAACGCGCAATGCTCCGGTAGGTCTACATCTCTGTCATAACGTGGTGATTTAGTTTAGTGAGGATCCTAAATTGTTCTGTCGCAGAAATAATGTATTCACATTCAGTCATTTCTGTTTTGGGTCACTTCTTTTCAAACTTTTTTTTTAACGAATGTCAGTCTGTTTTTATTCGGATTAAACGAGAATAGAACGAATGGAACTTACAGCTAACTAGTACCTTCACGGGTTACCGCTTTCTGTAACTACTGCTGATAATCCTGATGACTGAATATATAAATGTATTAACAAAGATAATTTCATCGGTACATGTTCTTAAACATCGTCTTTGTCGTCACTATCTTTGCTATCATCGCCATCATTATCACCATCACAATCATCATCATCATCGTCATCATCATCATCATCAGCACTAACACCATCACCTCACCATTATCAGTTTCTTATTCTTCTAGTTGCATCAAGAGTTAGAAAATAATTCATTTGATTCGCTGCAAAAGAATGATAAGAAGACCCCATTTGGGGAGACAAAAATAATACATTTCCAGACACGAATCCTCATTGATGGGTAGAATGAAGTAATAACGTCGCAAGTGTGAAATATTAAAGTATATATACGTTCGGGATATTATAAAAGTTGATGCATGATGAAAATATGCCCTGCTTAAATTTCGGGGGGGGGGGGGGGTAGGGGAATGGACATATCTTTTCCCCTGGGAGACTGGAACTCATCCTGACTTAGCACGCATAGAAAGTGAATACTTTAAACGTCGACATCATCGAGTGATTGATTTTTCGCGCTGAGCCTCTCAAAATCATATTTGCGGGTTCTTTAATTTCGCGGTGCGGAATTGTAAACCCATTCAAAATGTGCAGAGAAAATTGTGAAGATATTTTCGCGGGTATTTGAATTCGCACTATCCAGGAAGTAGCGCGAAATACGCGAAAATTAATGTACCAGGAAATTTTCTGCGTTTACAGTGAGGGTTAATCGCCGAAAGACATCCGTCCTTGTAAGGATTCTATGGTGGCAATATGGACGTGATGCGAGTCAACCCAGTGTCTTATTGATTACTGTTTTGTACTGCTTTAATTTCCATATGTGAATGGAGCAAATTTAATGAGTGTGCTCTGCTCGGCCAATGCTCACTCGCCCTGACGTAGACGTGGTCAAAGGTTTAAACGAAGTGGTTCCTCCAACTCTGACCTGGTGGACTGGAGATTAGGTGAGCGGCGGACAGGTGAGTGACCCGGTCTGTCATGTACCACTGAAGCGAACAAATCAGCATCTGAACGGTACGATACAATTACTTTTTAAAATAATTACTCCTTTTCTTTTGTCAGAATTGCTTAATGTCCTGACTGACCTCCACAAATCACTAATCCTTGATTCAAGATATATCCCAGTTGTCACATTTCGTTCTTCTTACTCTGTGATGATGATAGTGGAGACCCTCCGGAGGGAGCACTTCAATGTGTCCATCTGAGCAATTGAGGCACCTCAACTATCATTTCCGTATAATACTTGACTTTACTGCACTTTATTGGCATGGTGCTATCGTTATTATTATAATCATCATCTTTGTTGTTGTCGTTGTTGCTGTTGCAGCAAACTGAACTCAAAACTGTCCTAGGATGAAATTCCGCGTCATGGTAAAATTATCTTTTTTGAAATTAGAGTCAAATAAAAATGAACAACGTGGAACGGAAGTTTTATCACAATCCGACCACAATAAAAATATCTGAGGAATCCTAAAGTTCCATGCTCTCGTGAAGAAGAAAAAAAGAAAGTGGTAGCAACCATTATGAAAATTAGATGTGAGATTAACATCATTGCGTGACAAGGCTCGCATGGACCCACACACAAACCTTCAATACATGTACAATGGATTTTTTTTTTTTTTTTTGGTTCGAATGGAATGAAAAATCCATGCATCCTTCACAACGATTCTATGTTTACAATAATATAGCCATAATAAAGTTTAGGAAAGAGAGTTTGCCGTTTGCTTAATTATTAATCAAAACATGACTTTTCAGTGAAAGAGTTTTTAGTGAACGACATGATCACCAAAGCTAATTTTCATTTGTGTTTGGGATCGACATCACTATTTGGTGAAATGTGAACTTTGTCTAAAACTCTTTAATTTTGTATTTTGCATCTGATTTTAATGAACCTTTTACTTCCCATTACTATTTTGTTTGCCAAATTTGGTTTGGATTAGCCGTAAGCCACATTGAGCGTGGTCTGTGGCCACGCCATTCAATCTCGTGCGTATAGACGACACCTCTAATCCTGTGAATTTTACAGTTGTTTTACCATAATATCCTGTAAAACCCAGTGAACAGGCCCTTGTTATTTAACTCAATAAAGGCACGAAATACATGACCCATCATACAAACTTTTTTGATCTCATGCTGTTTTGGTTGGCAAGGATTCGGAAACTGGAAAACGAAAATTTTGGAGCCTCATGGGTTGAAGATGATTTGACTGACATGTACAAATAAAATCCAAAGTGAAAGTATTTAGTTGTGAGGACAAAAAAAAAAACAAAAAAAAAAAAAAAACAACTCATTACGAATAAATGGGGAAAAAATATACAGGTACAAGTAAGAGAAAACTTTGCGTGCTTTGGCCGAGGGGCACGAAAAACGTTCCCCCTCCACTCCCGGAGAGGGCCTCACAGGTAAACTTACCACAAAAAAAGAGTGAAGGGGGAAGTGCAAGGGTGTGAGAGGTCAGAAAGTGGTAGGAAGGGGGAGATTGAGGGGGGCAAAGCCAAGCCCAATTGAGTTGATCCCTTCATTGAAGATATTTAAGATTATCAGCCTTGACTTCTGCACATCTAGCCCAGGTCAGATTTACTGGTATAAGGTATCATCTGACAAGAAAGGGTGTGTTTGTTTCTTCTTCTTTTAAGGGGGGGGGGTAGGGGTCGTTAAGAAGAAATACACAAATGAATTTTCTACTTTTTCCGCGTTCCTTTCTTTTGCTCTGTGATTCTTGAAAGGTCAGTTTGCCCATGGAGCTACTACAGCTCCATGGTTTAGTCTTGAGATACGTAAGGCGGGTAGAGAGAAACAGAATGCGCGCTGCATGATGAAAATAAAGAAGAAGATGAGTCTGCGTTTATGATCTGGTACTTCATGGGCAAATGATAAATACCATCATCATTGTTGATGGAAATGTAAGCCTCAGACAGTTAGGGGAGCGAATTGATCCTCTTGCTGATGGCCCCCGCTAATGACTTAAACGGTTCGTGAGCTCTGATTGGTTCGTATCACCATAAATCACAAACTCGCATCCATGGCTATTTCTTCTGTTTCAAACAGTATAATATGGTCACTGAGAGGTAAGAATGGCTCTGCTCGATGTCCGCAATTAACCCGAGAAGTGTGTATGTTTGCTTTCCTTAACGAGATAGTATCCGGACAGCGAGGGATGCTTTATAAAATCCCTCGACGCCATGTTTAATTCCTAATGGCTTGATAACATAAAGCGGACGGTTCTTACGGTCTCTCGCCAGACATTAAAAGTAAAAATACCGATATGAATAAGCAAATGGCACCCTCGTAAGTTAAAGATGACCCACTGACAATTCGTATCATAACTCATCGCACTATCTCTCATGCGTATTTGAAATGTCGGTTATTCACCGGGCATGCCTATTTTCAGCAAACTTCGAATAATAGTGACCTCTCGTTGTTGCTTTAGATCTATTGTATATTCTTTTATCTATCACTATACTTGTTGCTTCTGTAACTGTGGTAGTTAAGTAGCTGTAGTTGTAGAATATTGTCATCATTGTAGTCATTATTATCGGTAGTGGTAGCAGTAGCAGTAGCAATAGCAGTAGTAGTAGCAGCAGCAACGTAGTAGTAGTGGTAGTAGCAATTGCCAAGATTGCTGCTGTAGTTGTTGCAGTTGTAATGTGGTATCAAATAAGAATATGCCTTGGTCATGGCTTTGCATGCCATTGTACATCAATGCGCCCGGAGTGTCTCAAGATAAATTTCAGTAATACTACATCATAACTGTCATCACCTCTTCTTCCTCTTCCGGTGTCCCCTACCCCCCCCCCCCCCCTTCCTCCTCTTTCTCGTCCTCCTCTTCCTCCTCTTCTTTTTCCTCCTCCTAATCAACCTACTCCTCCTCTTCCTCCTCTTACTCTTGTTTTCCGCTCTTCCCCCTCTCCTTCCCCTTCTCCTTCTCTTCCTCCTCATCTTCCTCCTCCTCCTCTTCCTCTTCTTCCACCTCCTCTTCCTTCTCCACCTCCTCCTTAATTCTCTTCCTCCTCTTTCTCCTCCTTCTCCCCCTCCTCCTTCCCTTCCTCCTCTTCCTCCTCCTCTTCCTCATCCTCCTCTTCCTTCTTCTCTTCCTCCTCCTCCTCTTTCATTTCCTCTTCCTCCTCTTCCTCCTCTTACTCTTCCTCCTCCTCTTCTCCCTCTTCTACATGAACTTCATCCTCATTGCCGGTACTACTATAACCTTCGTCACCCCACGATCATAATCACTGTCATCATCATTGTCATAGTCGTCTGTTGAATCAAAATGAAACGTAATTACCGCCACCAAGGATTATATATTTGTCTTGCTTGTCTGCTTGATTGCAAAATAACTCAATAAGTTATGAACAGATTGAAATGAAATTGTCACTAAAATTGATAATGACACAAGAAAAAAAAAATGATTATATTCTGGTAGTTATCCGGATCACCATCTGGATTCAGGAGCTTTTTTAAAGGATCATTTATCACTGTGAACTAATGAGGATGTCAATGTATTTCCAAGTAATAAGGGTATCTTTTGATGATCAAGGAATCTAATAATGCAGATTACATGAATATAGGGCTATGACATACTACTATGAATAGGGTGAAAATCACATTATGAACTGAAATAAGATGATTGGAGGAGCTAGGTATGCGCTCTCAAAATCAGTGTTTTTTTTTTTCCTAATTTACTACTGCATCAATCATCCTATCTCTCCAGTTATCTATATTTCAACCCAAATGTAATCCTAGCTATCAAAGTTAGATGAAAAATTACAGTAGGCCTACGTGAGATAATTAAATGACAACGAGAACGCGGCGGATAGCGTGAAAAGGATGTTGCGAATTAGATTCTTATAGAGAATACATTAAGTACCTGTTGATTAATATACCTATTCAAAAATCTAGGCCTGTGTAACCATATGATTGCAACTGTATTACTCTAGAAATGCAACTCTGTGGTTAGCCAGCTAAGCTATAGAACGCGAGGAACGCATTGTCTGCTCTTAAGGCGAAGCTTTTAACTCCGCGGTTAATGCGACACGAAATAAAAATAAAAAAAACAAGTTCAGCATACAGAACTAATATCTAAATTAACATTGGACTAAATTGAAAAGGATATGATGTTTCGAAAATTTAAATGCTTTCATAAACCGAATACAGCAGTCACAACCATCCTTATGCAAAGTTGCTATAGGGTGATGAATGACTAAACACAACACCCACCATCAGTTTAGCATAAAAAAGTCAAATATTATTATTTCCGTCAGTGATTCAGCAACTATTACCATCTTGCCCTTCTAAAGTCATTGTAACGAAATCGTCACATCTGTAGATCGATGTGATGAGTCTACATTCCATTAATTTGACATGAATTCACGTCAGATGTGATTTCAGAATCAAAGGAAGAAATTATGTACGGCCATGACATCGCTATTAAAATGTGTGACTATACACTGCAAAAAGTCCGGTGTTAAATAGTGAACACCGAGCTGGTGTTAAATTTTCGGTGCTCATTTATGGTGTTAATAAAATTAACACCTACGGGTGTCATTTCCAAATTTTAAACTGTTTTTTGAAGAGTTTCTTAGTAACTGCACTTCTTGTTCATTTTTAATTTAAACAAGACGATCAAGAATTTTACATTAAAATACTAGATTTTTGAAAAAATGTGAAAATAAATTTACACCAAAGTAACACCAGCTGGTGTGGTCCCTTATTGAAGCTGGACGGGTGTTAAATCATTGATATTAACACCAGCAAATATCAAATCAGCACCATGTGGTGTCATTTTTGAATTAACACCAGTACAGTGTCAAAATAACACCAGGTGCAGTGTCAAATTAACACCACGAAGTGTCAGGTGAACACTTTTCAACACCATCACAGTGCATTTTTAACACCTGTGGGTGTGGTCCTTTATTGAAGTTTGATCGGTGTTAGATTTAACACCCGTGGTGTTAAATCTAACACCGATGTTTTTACAGTGTAGTAAAAAACGCTGTAGCAAGCAGGCAAACAACCTTGCAGGACTTTTAGTCTGGCGTTACTCTTTGCAAAATTCTCGGGAAACTTTCAGCGTTATATCTCCCCGAGTGTTATGTTGTCTTTTATTAAAGTCATCTTGTACACGGACTGGGGATTGCACTTTAATCCTCTCTGTCTGTCGAACTATCTGCCAGCTTGGGAGAGCTATGTGTTCTTGCCCTGGTTGCGGATTAGCGGCAGGGCTAGAATGACAAACGGGGCCGATCCGCGATGAGAGTTGGTCTTGTCACCGGAGACAACTGTAGTCGCGGCCTCTATTGAAGTCCGTATACCTTTGTCGTAGCTTTGGACGAGCCGACGTTCGTTCATTTTGTATCGCGCGAGCTTAAAGCCATAGGGGGACTCGTCTGACACGCGCATGACGTAGCATCCGAATCCAGATGGAAGTTTAAGTTCAGGGTCAGAATCATTTTCCCCCCACATAGATTTGTAACACTTCGAAGCAAAATAAGGTAAACTTCACCTCGAGTAACTACATGCATTTGATTTGAGAGGAACTACATTGAGCAAAGTTGGACTCAAACATCGTTTCTAATACTCCGTATTGGACAGCAATGTCAACTTTCTATTACAGGTAGCATTTAAGGACGCGAAGACACGCACACACGAAGACAAAGAAAATTAGCATTATCATTTGGATAAATATTTGCAGTCTATAAGATCAGTTAATAGTGGGGCAGCTTAATTTGCCATGCTAATGATAACATATCAGAAAACGTTTGTTGTGATACGAAACTTTTCTCTCTTTTTGCATACACCAATAACTTAAGCGACGTATGGTTGCATTCCCCTCTCCCCTAAATAATATTATTACCACCACATTCTTCTGGAAAAAAAAAGAAAATTGAATCTTGTCAAATCAATGTGCTCTTCCATCTCTCCCTCTACCCCTCTCCCTCTCTCTCTCATTCTCGTTTTCTATCTTTCTCGCTGTCTCTTACACAGTCACTTTTTATTACATAAAAGTAGTTTATGGAAAAGCACTTAAAGCAAGATAAACACCAATATGAATTGGCTGTTTTTTTTTTCATTATTCTATACAACTCCTTTTCACTAATTAAACTCTCTAAAGTCATCTTCTCTTGAAAGTCCTTTAAAAGGTTGGTATATAAATTCGCTTGAGATGAGGCTTCAGGTTTCCAACGGTTTTTTATGATGTTTTTTTTTTAAAGATGAAATAGGAGAGAGCATATTATAATTCTAAGCGAAGTTCAGAGTCTATCTAATGAAAATTAGTTTTGAAATGGCTGAGATATCCAAAACAAAGCAATCATAATAAAAGATGGGACTCACCCGGCATTATCAGGATCGCTTTGTTTTACTTTTTGTTGTTGATATATCAGCCATTAAAAAAAAAAACAATAAAAAAAAACAAAACCGGTTTTCATGGAATAAACTTTGAATTCGTCTTAGAATTGTGCGTCTTTAACATTTTAGTGCTTTTCTAGTATCTCACAAAATGTTGAAATCCGAATCATCATCTCAACCAAAACTATACCATCCCTTTAACTTCCACTAGAACTTATCGGTATAACAATGTCATTCTAATATGATATATTATATATCTGACATATATGTCAGATATGATATGCCTTTCGTGGTTAGAGAAGGAAGAAAGAGTTTCATGGAGTGGTTTGACTTTTTTTTTCTCAGTCAGTCTTTTTAATGTCTTCCAGTTGTAGAAACGTCACATGCACATTTCATACAATGTCGTGAGGGAGGTATTTCATGGCCGTGGATTAGAGGCTTTTGGCCCATTGGATGAGAAAGCGAATCTCATTCTGGAGGACCCTGGGTTCGAGTCCCCCTGCAGCAGTGGTAGTGCGTCTCCTAGGTGCCACGTTCGCACCTCCAACTCAGTCGACGGCGTGCCAACTTCGCATATTCTGCTCAAAAGCACAAAGCCACCCAAACGGACAGATAAATCGCCAAATGCCACAGTACGATGAAAGCGTCTCTCGTGATTTCATTCTTGCCGCAGGCATTACTTGTGTTGTATTTTAGGGCGAGTTGGTTTGAGTTTCAGTTTATCGCGGGCTGACATGGGGGGGGGGGCTGAGATTGGGAACGTATCAACAGGGAAGATTTCTGGAGTTTTTAACATCATGCCAATGGAGTCGGTTTTTATGCCACGTTTTTATAGGATTGGTCTTTTCAGTTTAACTTTGCATACATGTTCGGTTATTTATCAATCTATCAAGTACTATTCCGTGTTGTTCTCTCTGTGTATATATTGTATTTGCTTTGCTTCGTCATTGATATGTAAAAATCTCACAATGAATTTCCTGTATTGTTTTTTTCAATTCAATGTTTTATTTCATTTTTTGACAAGAACATATAAACATCACTTCTTCTTTTTTGGTAACAGAAAATAAGGTGCGTAAAACTATATGTAGAATGAAAAGAATATACAATGATTGTAGCACCTTGCTATAATTACACATCATCATAAAACTCAAGAGATTTGAAGTAAGTAAACATTGTGCATAATTCGAAAAATGGAGGGACCCACTAAAGAGACAAAGCTTGTAGAATGTGGGCCCCTCAGAAGAAAAACATCAGTTGAAAGCAAAGAGAAGGTCTTGAAGCCCACTAGAGAGACAGATCAACAAAACAGACACATGTACACACGTAAAAACATGAAACGGGACTGAAATAGGAGTAACAGTACAACAGAGAGTTGACTATGAGATGAGACAAAATGAGACAAAACTGACATAACAGTACGAGAACAGAACGGAACAAACAAAACAGACAAAAACATTTACCAGAGACAGCGATCTCGTCGGAAGTATTTCGAGGGAGAGAGAGGGAGGGAGAGAGAGAGAGAGTGACGCGAGAAAGAACAATTTAGGCCTACTAGAGATATAATCGCGGACATAGCTTTATTACATGAGGACGCTGTATAATAATACGAGAATATACGTAGCAATCAATACGTGGTTCTTTTCTTAAATAAAAGGTTATATAATAAAATATATATAAAACTTTATATGATAAAGGTTTTTATTGGACGATTAAAACTAAATTAAAAAAATGTAATTAATAAGCTTGATTTTATGTGGTGATTGGCTATCAAGTGGTGTTCCCTACTGGATTTGCTTGTAAGTTATAAGTTTCTGGAACTGTTTTGCGTGCAAAAGTAATGCCTCTACAATAATATGGCTACTGGTCATTTGAAAGAAAAACGATCGTAGATTTGACATACAATTTACATCAAAGCAAAGCTTGGCATTATCTCGACAACTGTGCTCATTACATTTCCAAGGTAACAAAAATCTACTTTAACTTTAGAGATTTGAAAATGCGGATTGTTTACCCAAAGCATGGCTACATTAGTGTCTAAGAATAATGTGGCACACAGGGGGTTTACACCATGGCACATAAAGAGCTATAATAGGGGCAAGGTGCTGTACCTCTACTGCCTGATTCCTTCGAAGGGTGCTTAGTGCTATCGCTTCCGTGGCTGCTAGCTTACAAGCAATTACATGCAATTGCTTCCTTGTTCAGCTGTTTGATCACGTAATGTAGTTGAGCGTCTGATAAGTTTCGAAAGCACTGGCATTCCGTGCGCCAATGAACAATATTGTGTTGCCGCAAAACTGCATTTTAACCTGCGCAATTAGAATGTTTCGGAGTGGAAGCATTCTGAAACTCAAAGTTTGTTTCGTTGAATTTGTTAATTTTTTTCCCCTGCAACATTTGATTTCAATGAAACTCGCGATTGGACAGACATTGCGGTCTAATATCTTTAGATGAAATTATGCCTGTCATCATCTACAAGAAATCACATAACTATGAAACGACGAAGAGACTGGAGGAAAAAGAGAGAGAGAGACAGTGGGAGAATTAGAGACAGAGCTAAGCGGAATCATTTTGAAGCAAGGAGTAATAACTTTCGTCACATTGCTGGCTAAGATGGATGTGGCACAATTACCAGAAATTACGCAATCAAATGCGGACTGCCGCCGTAACAACCCATGTCGGATTCAGTGAGTCATACCAATAGTCCCACTGCTCTGGTTTCGGTGCTCTTCAAATGCCGCGAAGTTGTAAAGAAGCAAAGTCGTAACGAGCCAGTTAAAATGTCCATTGCGTTTCATCCGATGTCCCATTAGGCCTGATACAGACTTTCGCTCGGCTGCCGACAAAGAAAACCGGGACTACCCGTCGGCACGAGCCATTAGATATATCATGAAAATGTACGACATTAAAAGGGGCAAAGTCGATAGAAATCCTAGCAGCAATTTACATCATATTTCTTTGCTGGTCGGCTAAACAAGACGGTTAAAAGAAAAAAAAATGTGCATGCAGCGAGAAAGTTGATTTCGAATGCCAAGTAATATCTGATAAAGAGCCAAAAATGCTTGTGAAAAACAAAAGAGATGCCCGGTCTAATAAACATCTAAAGACAATTTTCTTGTTAGGTTATTAAAAGAAAATAGCATGTTCTGGTTGACTAACTTCGTCTATTAGATGTTCTTCTAATTTACCATGACATGAGAGACATAATCATAAGAAAGATATGACTGGAAATTATCAAACATCATTTCCAGACATCATTACCGTACAGTCAAACCTGCCTTAGCGGCCACCTGTCAATAACGGACACATTAAGTTTGACCGTACATCACCGTCGTCATCGTCACTGACGTTATCGTGATCATCACCGTGACTTGATGCACTTATAGTTTCCTTTTTCAACCCATCACATTTGTGTGTTTTCTCCATTTTATATTACCGTCGATAGTGTAACAGTTATCATTTTAGTCTTTCCTAATCTTCGTTATGAACATAAAATGTAAAACACAATTTTGTTTCATTTTCAAATCTTCCTTATTTTCGCTTCCCGTCTTTAATGTCAATACTAGTCTCGCTGCTTTGTTCATGAAATGCACCTCAATAGCATTATCAGCATCACCACCACCACCATTTCCTCTACCGTCATCACCATCACCACCACCAACAACCACCAACACCATCACCATCATCATCACCATCACCTGTGACCATCAACATCACCATCGCCATCACCAGCACCATCATCCCAATCAACACTACTATCCCCATCATCATAATCATCCCAATCAACACTACCATCACCATCGCCATTACCATCAGCATCAGCATTACCATCACAACCACCACCATCACCACCATCACCATCACCATCACCATCACCATCACCATCACCATCACCATCACCATCACCATCACCATTACCATCACCATTGATATCACCACCACAACCACCACAACCACCACAACCACCACTACCATCACCATCATCACCATCACCATCACCAACCACCACAACCACCATCACCTTCACTGTCACATCACCAACCAAAACCCCACCACCATCACCATCACCATCACCGCCACAACCAACACCACCACCACCATCATCACCATCACCACCATCACCATCACCATCACCATCACCACCACCGTAATCACCATCATCACCACAATCATCACTTTCATCACCATCACCAATATCACCATTACCATCACTACCACAGCAACCACTACCATCACTATCACCACCATTACCACCATCACCACCATCACCACCACCATCACCATCACCACCACTATCACTATCACCACCACCATCACCATCACCATCATCACCATCGTCACCACAATCGTCACTATCATCATCATTACCACCAAGTACACCACCATCAATCATCATCACCATCACAACCATCACCATCACCATCGCCATCACCATCGCCATTACCATCACCATCACCATCACCATCACCTGTGACCATCAACATCACCATCGCCATCACCAGCACCATCACTATCCCAATCAGCACTACTATCCCCATCATCATAATCATCCCAATCAACACTACCATCACCATCGCCATTACCATCAGCATCACCATTACCATCACAATCACTATCATCGTCACCATCCCAATCAACATTACCATCACCATCACCATCTCAATTACCATCACCATCGCCAGCACCAACCACCACAACCACCACCATCACCACCATCACCATGACCATGACCATGACCATCACCATCACAATCCCCATCCCCATCACCATCACCATCACCACCACCATCATCACCATCGTCACCACAATCGTCACTATCATCATCATAACCACCAAGTACACCACCATCAATCATCACCATCACCATTAGCATTACCATCACCATCTCCATCATCATCACCATCACCATCACCAACCACCACAACCACCATCACCTTCACCGTCATATCACCAACCAAAACCCCACTACCATCATCATCACCATCACCACCACAACCATCACCACCATCACCATCACCATCACCATCACTACCACCGTAATCACCATCGTCACCACAAACACCACTATCATCACCATCACCAACAACACCATCATCATCACCATCACCATCACCATCACTACCACAGCCACCACTACCATCACTATCACTACCATCACCACCACCATCACCATCACCATCACCATCACCACCACCATCACCATCACCATCACCACCACTATCACTATCACCACCACCATCACCATCACCATCACCATCACCATTACCACCACCATAACCACCACTATAACCACCACCACCATCACCATACCATCACCATTCCCATCACCATCCCCATCACCATCCCCATCACCATTCCCATCATCACCATCGTCACCACAATCGTCACTATCATCATCATTACCACCAAGTACACCACCATCAATCATCATCACCATCACAACCATCACCATCACCATCACCATCACCATTAGCATTACCATCACCATCTCCATCATCATCACCATCACCAACCACTACCACCCCCACCACCACCACCATCATCACCGTCACCAACACCACCATCATCACCATCACCACCGTCACCATCACCATCACCATCACCGTCACCATCACCATCACCATCACTATCATCCTTTCGTTTATCAAATTTCCAACAAAAATGCACTTCCAATAAAACATTTGAATACACATAACACACAATCAGTACAATAGTGTTATCAAGGAAAAGGAGAATACTGTCATGACCTTTAGCTATTGGTGCCAGAATACTAAATCTTAAATATACTCGAGGAGCAGCACATAAGAGAAAAAACTGAGAGAAGAAAAGCAAGACACAGTAAAACCTTGATGGGGAGAGAGAAATATTGAAGAAGTTTTAAACTTCCAAAGTGCGCATGTGATGGCACATTCTCATTCAAAATTTACGCGTACACTCCATGCATGTGTGTGTGTGTGTGTGTGTGTGTGTGTGTGCGTGTGTGTGCATGTGCCTGCGTTTGTGTCACGTGACAATAGTCGCAACAATGGACAAGAGATAGAGAGAGGGAGAGACGGGGATATTAAAAAAGCTATGGGTAAGAAGAGGAGCAATGAAAGGAAAGAAGAGAGACAGAAAGGAAGGAAGGAAGGAAGATATAAGAAAAGTGGATATACGGTGGTGCAAAATTAGTTTTAAAAATCATTTTGTACTTTAATAGTAGTTTATACATGAACCAAACAAGTGATATTGAGACACGTGCACGAGGTTACGGTCACGAATGCCGATGCTAGATGAACTCTTATGAGTGGAATAGAAATGTATACATCCATGTATTGGTCTTTGATCAAATCGATACGATTTTCTTTTTCATGTACCGATCGATCACTTTCTTCTTTGACTTTACAACACAAGCTGGGAGTGTCAATCCTCTTTATCACACTATCTCTCATCACTTAGCTTCATGAATGCTGGTATGGCCGTGGAGAGAACCTTGTTACCTTTAGATCATTCCAGAATTTTCTTTTATGTCAACTTTGTTCTCAAATAGGCGTCTTCACTTGCATCACATCACTTGTCAGCAGTTTGAGAGGAGATAAAACTTCATGAGCTCTGACTGAACATTAGTATATTCAAAAGTAGAAAGAAAAGTCACTTGTCATGTTTATCATATCGGAGTCGTAATTTCCCTCCCAAAACGGCACAAATGTAGAGACTTGATTCCACTTATTGACGTTTCCCCGCCTTCCAGTCGTCAATGACAATTTTTCGTCTCCCATAACTGAAACTTGTGCTTTTCCACTTGCAATTACGACCAATTTTCCCTCTGATCGAAAATATCTTTCATAACGCCACGCGCAATCAAAACCAAATCTCGGTCTAGTTTCGACGATGTAATTGATTAAGCGCGCGATGCATTTTGCAGCGTTGCTGGAGGTATCGGTGCCTCCCTGCCTGATAGCTCCTGAAATAATTTTTCAGGGGGTTTGTCTCTCATCTTAATATTCCTGAAATTATGTTTTAGTGCTGCCACAGCATCTTTGGAACCAACTAATTGATGGGTTTGATTTCCATAATACAATCACTTACAGGGAGAAGTACGTGACTGTTTCGTCTTTCCGTTTCAACGGGGAGTCAAAATAATGTTTGTTTTTTGTTAGTTTACTGAAGGGGGAGCTTATGAAGAAAAGTTCTTCAAAAAAAAAAAGCATTGCGTCTATAATCCTCTTAATCATTAGAGTGCATCAACTTTTTCAGAAAAAAAAATTCCCACTTTTCTTCAATTTAATGTTGTCGTTATGGGCACAGTATGGGTACGGCTCTTGAGTCGAAGAAACAAAATATAATATCCAACTTGCAATTTCAAAGCCCTACGGCAATCTTCATTGGCTGTGTAATTTGTTGTTCTTTTCTTTTTCTTCTCAAATACTTAAACGTTAAAGAGGGAGACTGGATACTCCATTACTTTTTTTTTTAAATGCTAAAAAATGGTCGCATTTTTCTCCCCCTTTACTTTCCTAAGTACACACAAACACAAACACCCACCCACACGCCAACAAAAACGCACGTATACACACTGTACACACACACATGGAAATACGATACCGGCAAAAACACTCAAATTGCGTATGTTTAGATATCATGATCATTACAATTATGTATCCAAAGGATGCAACTATTATTTGATAACGTAGGTTGATAGCATAGGAGGAGAAGTAAACACAAAAAACCTAATACAAAACAAATAAAACAAAAACAACATGACCATTGTATGAATGTTTTGTGTACCTGTATGTGTTAACAAGATGAACCGTGTAGTTTTTTGTTCGTGTTTGAGTCTATAACATGAAGGTATGTTTTATTTATTGTATGTTTTTGTTTTTGTTTTTGTTGTGTTTTTTTCTTCTGAGAGTACGCGTATTTGTATGTAGCATGTCATTTCTGTATGAAGTTTTATGTATATGATCCGCATTATGTTTACATTACGTCTATTGTCACACCAAAACACATACATATCACAGGAAAACTTACTTCTAGTAATCTGTGGAGAAAGTTTCTACACAGATTAATTCTGGAGCCCGAAATTCACACCGTCTCCATCGGGAACGCTTTCTGAGGTCGGAGCAGTGTGTGGATTTCACGTCTCGTTTGAATGAGGGCGTCATTCTTTATTTTTATTTTTATGCCATGGTTAAGCAGAAGATCAAGTAGGTTACGATATTGAATTGGTATTGTGCACCGCTGTGGATGTGGTAGTATGAGCCACAATAATAATCGGATTCATTGTACTCAACAGTGGGCGCTTCACAAAAAGATCTCATGAAATATATTCCCTTCTCCAGTCGCGAACATAGAGGGCGCCAATCAACGAAATGGCCTAGTGCCGTATGCGTGTATACGGCACTGAAATGACCAAAATCTCTATCCTCCGATCTAAATAAAGCTGTCCACAATGCAGGCCCATTTTTTTTTTTTTTTTTGGATCATCACATTACCCGTATAAAGTTGAAAATTACAAAATGAAGCAAAATGCACGTAAAGCCGACTTTGGCAATGTGCTCTTTACAATTTCCCAACTTCTAATCCGAATTCGTTTTTATTTTGTTTAATTTTTTGCATATTTTTCTTGTAATGAAGTAATACAATTTATAACGTCCATCAATTTCATTAATCAACATCTGCCAAAGATATTATGCATAGTCATAATATTACATTTCGTTATTTACCTAAAATATATGGATTTCATGATGACGTATCACGATTGTTAACCTGGATGAAACGGACGACAGTCGACAGAAAGTTATACAAAGCTCACATCGACAAATACACAAAAAACAAAACAATCTTCTTTTCATTTATTTGAGGCGCCATGATCATCGAAAAATGTACCTGTGTGCTATACAAATAGCCATTGTTTCTATTATCAATATTTTGATTATGATTATCATTAATATTGATATTAATATTAATATTAATATCATTCTTCTTTAATATTATTATTATTATTATTATTATTATTATTATTATTATCATCATCATTATTATTATTATTATTATTATTATTACAAGCCATACTCTATGCTATGTAGTAAGAGTTCACTATCATAACGTCCTTTTGAAGTAATTATCCATGCTTGACCAGCGTTAAAGCGCCACACCAAGAATCAATTGAATCAATATCGAGCTGGGCAAATTGAATTTACGGTTGCAGTATCATGCCTGATGGTATCATAATTAAAGCATGATGGACACGCTACTATCCTCGTGCGTCCGGTGAGTGGCCTGAGTGGGTGAAATTCACGGCGGCCAAATGAATTTCAGGTTTTTTTTTTTTCATGTTTTATTGTCAGCCTACAATTTTTACCCAACATCTATAGAGTCAATCAATATATGGTTGTAGTCCAAGGCCGACATACTGCACATGACGCGCCCAGCGCCCAGCGGTTGCGTAGGAAACCCGTACCGTCAACCTTTTTGCCATGATTGGCCGTAATTACGTGCTCGTTAGATTTCCCAGAAACACGTGTAGAATACATGCAACCAACAACTTTGTTAACAATTATGTACATAATATCTATATGACCATGATTCTTCCTATGACTGTCTGACAGGATGCCCCCCCCCCCCAGAAAAACTGCTAAAAAAACACCACTCTCCAATGATCCCATACTTTTCAATGATGTAGAAGAGTTTCTCTTTCAGAAAATATGAAAAACTGAAGACTAAGTAGGTTGACCCATTTCACCTTTCTTGAGTCCTCCCTCACGTAAATAAGGGGCGTGCGACTTTAATAAATAATGATGCAGACAATTTCTATAGCGCCATTTTCCATTCCGATGAAGTTCTCAACGCGCTTTACACCAAAGCAAAAAGAGTGGAAATGCATGTACCATAAAAGAAGAAGAAGAAGAAGAAGACGAAGAAAAAGAAAATATGCTTTTTTGTTGGTTTTGTGATGCACAGTCACATATGGACAGAAGCTTTTGTTATGAACGATTATTCTGTCATAATGATAACAAAAGTGATGTTGATGATGATAATAATAATAAACATGATAATAATAATAAGAACAATAATAACAATAATAATAATGATAATAATAATAATAATAATAATTATTATTATTATTATACAGTCAACGATTACAAGTAACAAAAAGTGATATTTTGTGGTATAATCACACGAACCTGAAGCATCAGAGTGCTGAAAGTTGCCTACTGTACCCTGTCTACGGAGAGAATGGACCCCAGTTCATGCCTGAGTTAGGTGAGTCCACACCTATTTAATCTCACTCGATAACAGTGATGGATATAAAGACTGTAAAAGATAATTCATCTATAACGGTGGATATGAGTCTGGTTCTATGAACCGTCTCTCACCCGTCATGAGAGACGTGGATGGTTAGGCGTCTCCTGGACGTAAACAAAACACTGACCATGATCAACATGAGGAAATGATTGACAATGTGCAGAGACGAAAGTGGAGTAGAACAACCAACAAAGTTGTAATGAAGTGTTACTTTAAAAGTGAGCCAAGAAAGAGAGGTTATCGACAGCGCATGAAGCACTTTTGGGACGAGGAAGAACTCTTTGCAATATCAGAGCAGAGATTAGCTGATCAAGTCAGAGCTATAAGAGTAAATCGATGGTTCTCTGAAGTCGAGTTGGAGGAGATAAAGAGAGAGGTGGAGCAGAGAGATACAAATAACGATACATTGCAGAATAATAGACCCATGAATGATAACTGTGCCCCAAATACCATGCTCCACGCTGGTGATGAGGACAATGAACAGATGGGGGCAGATACGGAAGCATCACGAATTGAATTCGAACTCTCTGAAGAAAAAACAACAATAAGGTCGAGAATCTTGGAATATATGACGGATTCTCAAAGAAGAAAGCTGCCAGCTCTTAATTCAGTAGACAAACGTAAGCTGATGGGACATGTTAGGGACGTTAACGAAGTATTGGACACCATCGATACCACATGCATAACAGACACAAACGCTCTACTTTATGCTGCAGCAAAAGTTGTAACTGAAGATCTTGGATTTAAAGTACATTCTAAGCAGAAAGTTAATAAAACTGAGCCATGGTGGAAAAGACGGCTGGAGGGACAAATAACGGTGATGAGGGCTGCTATAAGTAAACTGACTGAGAGCGAAAAGAGGCACTGTAAGAAAATCAGAGGATTATCTCAAATTGAGAAAAGGTACAACGTAAAAGAAAAAGGGAGGACTGTCGTCATTGAAGAGCTCAAGCAGCGTGTGACGGCGAAGGCTGCCAAGGTAAAACGATACCAGCAACGTGTAACGCAATTCAGACAGAACAAACTCTTCAAGACGAACCAGAAGAGATTATATGAGGAATTGCGTGGCACTAGAAATCACCAAGAGGAACATCCAGACCCAGTCGAATGTCAGCAATTCTGAGGTAAGATTCGGGGGTAATCCAGTTGAACACAACAAGGATGCACAATGGCTAACAGATGTCAAGAGACAGCTCAAACATGTCGAGAAACAAGAAAACATCTACATTGATACACAAAAAGTGAAGAAACAACTGTGCAAAATGCCGAACTGGAAAGCATCAGGACCAGACGCAGTGCATGGATTTTGGATCAAACATTTCACGGCAGTCCATGAGAGAATACGTAGCAAAACAACTACAGCTTGCCCTAGAGAGCGGGAAGGTTCTCCACTGGATGACCACAGGCAGGACGGTCCTCATAATGAAGGACAAATCCAAAGGTAATGTTGCCTCAAATTACAGACCCATAACTTGCTTAAACATGATATGGAAGTTAATGACTGGAATCATAGCGAATGAGGTGTATAGCTTCATTGAAGGGAAGGACTTATTCCCTGTCGAACAAAAAGGTGGGCGGCGAGGGTGCAGAGGAACTAAAGACCAACTACTAATTGACAAAATGATGATGAGAAATTCCAAGAGAAGGAGGACCAACCTGTGTGTAGCCTGGATCGATTATAAGAAGGCTTATGATATGGTGCCTCATTCGTGGATCGATGACTGCTTGCAAATGTTCGGACTTGCAGGTAACATCCGAGCTTTACTGACAAATTCTATGAAGGCATGGTGCACAACCCTCACATCGAATGACAAAGATCTTGGTCAGGTGAGAATACAACGAGGAATATTCCAAGGGGACTCACTGTCACCTCTCCTCTTCGTTATATCACTCATCCCACTTACAAGCGTTCTGCGAAATGTATCGGCTGGTTATGACCTCGGAGGAAATCATGGCTCTCTCAATCATCTGCTGTTCATGGACGACCTTAAGCTCTTTTGTAAAGATGAGAAGCAGTGCGACAAGCTAGTTCAAACGGTTCGTCTGTTCAGCAAAGACATCGGCAAGGACTTCGGCATCAACAAGTGCGCTACACTGGTTATGAAGAGAGGGAGACGAGTGAAGAGTGCAGGAATATCACTCCCTGATGGAAGAATACTACAGAGTTTGGAGGAAGGAGAGAATTACAAAATACCTCGGAGTGTTGGAATCTGATGATGTCTCGAACAATGCTATCAAAGTGTCTGTGACGAAGGAGTACTTCTCACGTGTAAAAAGTATACTAAAATCACACTTAAATGGCGGACACGTGATCACAGCTCTAAACACCTGGGCGGTAGCAGTTTTTAGATACACAGGAGGAGTGGTCGAATGGACGAAGGCGGAACTGACTGCTATGGATCGGAAGACAAGAAAGATGCTCTCGATCTACAAACCCCACCAAATGAGTGCTGATGTCGACAGGTTGTACCTGCCAAGGAAAGAAGGTGGCCGAGGGCTCGTGAGTGCATCAGATTGCGTCGAAATGGAGCAAATCAGCCTCAACAATTACATAAACAGCAATGAGGAAAAACTCCTTCGAGCCGTTCTGGTTGAAAGTGGAAATAATGTAAACGTCATTGGTCCACTTACTTTCAAAAGCCAGAAACGAACAGAAAGATCCGCAAAGTGGAGAGAAAAGCAGCTGCACGGGCAGTTTTGCAGAGAGACGGAGAACATCAGCAGTAATGATACATGGTTATGGCTGAAGAAAGGAGAACTGAAAAAGGAGACAGAAGGACTGATCATCGCTGCCCAAGAGCAAGCACTGTCAACAAATGCTCTGAAAGCCAAGATACAGAAGAGAGATGTGGATGCCGCATGCAGGATATGCCGAGAAAGAGACGAGACAGTGCAACATATCGTATGTGGCTGTAGTAAACTGGCGCAAAAAGAGTACAAAAGACGATATGACAAACTGGCACAAGTCGTTCACAGGGAGCTTTGCAGAAAACATGCAGGGGCGGATCTAGCTTTTTATAAAGGAGGGGGTTGGGGTGGTATGCGAGGGAGCGTAGCGACCGAGCCCGAGCGAGCGGAGCGATAGAGGGGGGGGGGGGGGAGGGTGTGGGAGGGGGGTGTCCCCCCTCCCACAGTAGGGAGAATTTTTGAAAATCTGTGTGTGAAAATGGCGCTTTCTTGCATCTAAAACACCACTATTTTTGGTATAGAGGTCATTGCCATAAGTAGAAAAAAATAAAATTACAAGTTCAAAAAAAAGAAAGATAAGATTAAAAAAAAATGCTCCCCGGATTTTTTTTTTTTTTTTTTTTTTGGGGGGGGGGGGTTGCAACCCCCCCCCCACCCCCCCTCTAGATCCGCTTCTGACATGAAACACCATGTGAGAGCAAATGGTATATGCATGAACCACAGAAATTTGCTGAAAATGATCAAGTTAAAATCCTGTGGGATTTCTATGTTCAAACTGACAATGTCATCCAGCACAGGCGTCCGAATATCATCGTCGTAGAAAGGGCTCGACAGATGTGCACAATCGTCGATGTCGCGGTACCGGGAGACAGCAGAGTAGCCGAGAAGGAGAAATAAAAAATAGAGAAGTACCAAGACCTTGCCAGAGAGCTTCGCCGCTTGTGGAATATGAGAACGAAGGTGATCCCTATTGTCGTTGGAGCACTCGGAACAACGCCAAAGCAGCTGCGACGGCACTTGGACGACGTTGCAACGCGTTGGTGTGCCCGATCGAGTGCAAACGCTCCAAAAAGTAGCATTGCTGGGGACGGCGCGAATCCTTAGAAAAGTACTGGAAGTCTAAGGTTCCAGGATGGAACCTGACGTGATATTAATCTCCAAGAGATATCTTGTGAAGATAGAGATAATAGTAATAATAATAATAATAATAATAATAATAATAATAATAATAATAATAATAATAATAAGGTCTTATTTACCCAGGGTAGCCTCTTCAGTGTTGCCATTGCTCTACCAGAGGGCTCTGCTACTATTATTACCCCAGCGTTGCCCATTTATACATCTGGGTCGAGAGGGACATGATGGGTAATATCTTGTCCAAGGACGTAAGCACTGGGCAGGATTCGAACTCGGGTCCTCCAATCGGAAGTCGGGAGTCATATCCACTATGCCACAGCGCCCCCACATGTCTTGCGGGAGTAACGTCGCGTGATAAAAACAACTGGTAAACGACACAAAATAAGTAATTCTATTTTACACGCATTTGAATAGTGAAATCGTGGTTTTCCATTGAATTATAAACGCACTGACAGAAACAAGCAGAGGAATCTGTACTTTTGGGGAATTGGGACACTGCGAATATGACATGAATTTTTGCGAATATGACCACTGAAAATTTAGTTTGAGGGTAAGATTGGTGTGTTCTCTGATTTGCAGAAGGTAGTGATAAC